>NC_064851.1:19395931-19618431 GCF_024139225.1 Suncus etruscus | reverse complement strand
ACTCGCCGGCTGCATGGAGGTTGCAGAGCCACGTGGGCTGGATGGCATCCTCCACCATCCAGCCCCATCGTTATTTATTTAACACAACAAATGTTTAAATACAAGTCTTTGAGTGAACAAAGTTTCTATTTCACATACGTAAATGCCTAAGATTGGAATATTTTGGTTGTATTGAAAAATGATGCTTAACGTTTTAAGAAACTGGCAAGAGATTTTTTTTTTGTCGTACCCGGCAGTGCTCAGGGGTTACTCCTTGCTGGTTCAGGGGACCATGGAATGCTGGGATTCGAACCACCATCCTTCAGCATGCAAGGCAAATGCCCTGCCTCCATGCTAGCTCTCAGGCCCCTGGCAAGAGATTTTTATTTCAACAGTGGCCACCCCATTTCCCTTTCCAACCAGCAATACTTGGAAGCTCCAATTTCTGTACATTCTCACCAGCACTTGATATTGCCTGTTTTCTTGGTGACAGTCAATCATGTGTGTACAGAGAGGCATAGTATGTAGCTTTCATCACCCTTTCTCTAATGGCTACTAATGTGAAGCATCTTCTCCCATGCTTCGTGGTCACTTATATATCTTCTTTGCTGAAATAGCTATTAAAACCCTTTTGTCCATTTTAATTGGGTCATTTGTCTTCTAGATTTGTGAGAGCCTGTTTTTCTTCCCTCCCACAAAAGCCACATTCTCATAATTGTTTTGAGGAGTAAAGAAGCATTTAATTTAGTGGGAAAGCAGATCTAAGGGTAAATCTTAACTTGTTCCCTTTCAGGAACGGAGGTTTCACACTTATGCTTTCCTCCCCCTCTTCCTCTCTCTTCTCTGTCTAGAGGAGAGCAGTGATGCTAATATTTTTAAAGAAAATTTATCTTTACAGCATCAGGAAGACCTCTCACATAACAGTAACTCACCTTGTTCCATGGAAACATTGAAAACTAATAATTTCAGTTCCTGGTCATGTAGATGATGCTAGAGTTGAAGTAGGGTAGAAGACACCAGGTAAGCAGCTCAATCTCTGTTCTTATAGAAAGCATAGTCCAGAGAAAGAAGCAGACAGGATACAAACAGAGCAACAGAAATGTATTTTTATTTGTCATGTCTGAGGGAGAGGAAGGAGAGGGGTCAAGTGTGGCCAGGTCACGACCTTTTGGAACTTTTGGAACCATGGAACTTTTCTTGAAATAAGTGATCACTTTTAGACTGCACGTTTGTGTGGCAGCAGAGGGCTGTGGTTTACATAGAACAAAAGTTCCTTCTCTCTCATGCCTCACCAGAGCTCCTTGAATGGCTTCACTCCTCAAGGTCAACCAGGCATTCTCATCCTTTCTCCATCAAGGTCTTGCCTTGCTATGTCACAGAGTAACAGACCTTGTCATATGAATGGCCGCTGAAGGTGGAAGTGGAAAGGGCATTTCTCTCTTCTGGAAATGGCCACAGAGACACACACCTTGCTCTCCCATTTGTCAGTTGGTGCTTAGTTGCCTAGTCACACTGGTAAACAAGATAGCATCTTTATTTCTGTGTCCAGTTCAGTATTAATGCAGCTACTCCCTAAAGCTTGGAAGGAAGAAAGTTGCAGTAGCTAAACATAGTCTCTGCACAGAGCTGGGACACAAAAGACTCTCTCTGAAGAGGAAGGTAGGGAGGAAGGAGCCAGAAGAGTGTCTCAGGGGAAATGTGTTTGCTGCAGAGACAACAGAGCACCCAGTGCTTCTAAATTAGGAGCAAGTTTGAGGTGTTGGAAGGAAACCACCAGAGTAGCAGTGGAGACCTGGAGACGTAGGTCTTGGTGACCATGGTGAGAGCTTACCCGAGTTCATGGAAGTCTAGTGTATGGGAGTCATGAAGGCTGGGAAAAAAATCTGGAGGGTTACTAAGGTGAGAACTTGAACATGGGGATACAGTGGAAATGTAGGAGATATTTTGGAATGAAGGAATAGGACTTGCTGAGAGGGGTCAGCAATAGAATGTACAGAGATCATAGGAAGCAAAGGTGATGTAAAGAGTTAGGTGGGACTAAGTGAGTGTATGTGACAGTCTGATTGTGAGGTAGGGCAGAGACAAGACTCCTCAGTGCTCACAGGATTCTGATCAGACAGCACTTTCCTTCTGCTCCATTTTCACCAATGCATACCTATTTCTATAGAGCTTGATAGGCTTCTCCCCAGATCCTCAGAACCATTCCAAGGGATAGCCACTGCATCTCTGGGGTAAAATGCACAGCATCAGATGTTCCCAAAGATGCTAGCCCTAAGAGGGGAGACCTCAGGATGTGGGCTGACTCTCAAGCCTAAATTTGTTCCTTTTGTTTAGTTTTGTCTTTTGGGCCACACTCAGTGACGCTCAGGGGTTACTCCTGGTTATGTGCAGAAAAGTTGCTCCTGGCTGGGAGGATCATATGAATGCAAGAATAGAATCCAGGTCTTTCGTGGGTCAGCCACGTATAAGGCAAACACCCTAGCACAGTGCTATCACTCTGGGCCCAAGGGGTCAGAGGGTGTTTTTGTTTTCCCTAAGTTTGTTCTTGAAGCAAAGTTCAGACTGGCAGCGTCTGGGCAGTTCTTGAATAAATTGCTGTACTGCTAACACTGACCCTTCAGTTACACACACAAGTGCATGTCCACAAGCATGCATATGCCATCCATGTGCATACCTATGAATATATATACACCTGCATACACTCCATATCCCAGCCTTTTTCCCCCTCATGTTACTTTATCTCAGACCAGAAGCCCAGCAGGAGGTTCAGCATGGTAGGCTAAAACAGCCACAACTATCATCTTCAAAATCATTGAGCACTTTTCCATTAGAGTTGCACAGACATCCAGAACTGCTGTTTGCACCACGGGAGATCACCTCTGAGTTCTTGGTGGGGGCTGTGGTGCTCCCATGATTCTGTGAAGGGGTCTTGGGGACCCCAGATGTCTTCTCCAGATGTCTTAGCAACACTGTACCATTGAGCAGGAATCACTGGGTCCACTGTGCAAAGTGGAGAGGCTGACCCTTGAGAACAGCCCACAAGAGGTCGAGCACAGGGTCAACCCACCTCCTCCTAACTCTGGAACAACCATCTCCTTCCCACCCATTCAAGTACCCCCCAAGCATGAAATAGTCCTGCAGAATCAGTCTCAGAAAGTTAAGAACCTCAGTGATCACTTGGTCACAGGCTTTTCTTTTACAGATGAGGAGCTCAGGTTCAGAGAAGGGGTGTAGCTTTTCCAGGGGAAACCCCAAAATTCTGTTCTGTAGCCAGGAAAAGAAGCTGATCTCCTGTTGTCACTAAGATTCTTCCATGCCCTCTTTCACTCGCCAATACCAGTGACTTGAGATGCTCCCAGATTCTGGCCACCTAGAACCTGCACACTCACACAAATATACACACACAATCATGCGCACATGCTCACATACCCTCACAGTCATGCCCACACAAGTACTCAATACATATATTCGCACACATACGCACACACACCCAACCAGCCTCCTACTCACACAAATACACTAGGAAACACAGTCGCACATATCCGTGCACACCAGATACACAAATACACTCTGATACAAACATGCATGTGCAAGCTCAAATGCACATTTTTGCACAAGCCACAAATGCACACTCAAGCACACACTTATGCATACCAGCACACTCAAACACACATGGGCATGCACAGTCACATTTTTGCACGACAAATGCATTCTTGCACACTCACACATGCACACATGTACTCACAAATGCACTCATGCACCCCCTACACACAAGCCCACCCAAGCACACACACATGGGCATACCTTCACACAGCCCATATTCATACAAATCGCACATGCAAACTCACTTGTTGTATATGAAAATATTTCCTTACGATTATCCTTTGCCTGAGCACCGCTGGGTGTGGCCCAAAAACAAAAACAAAAACAGATTATTCTTTGCCTGTTGTCCCCCCTTGACCTTCCAGGTGGGAACGCTGGTTGAGAGGTGAATAAATTGTTTGGGAGCGAGGTGTTCAGGGTCTTTTACCAGAGTTGGCTGGCTGGCTCCAGGTGTGTTTTGGAGCTAGCAGCAGGCTGACAAAGGACTCGCTTCGCCCAATCTTTTACCCCTTAACCCTCCTGTCTGTGTGGATTATTTGCTGCGGATAAATATGACCAAGATCTCCCCCCAAAAATGGTCAAGGGGATGGGAATCAATTTCTCATTCTGGGAGCTCTTTGCAGATACACAAACAACCAACAAAGGAGTAAATGGGACTCAACAAATGGGGCAACATTCATTCATGTACCTGCACACATATACACTTATACACATTTGTAATTAACTTTTATTTATTAATATTTTCTTTTTTATTCATATTTTTATTTAAACACCTTGATTAAAAATATGATTGTAGTTGGTTTCAGTTATGTAAAGAACACCCCCCCTTTACCAGAGCAACATTTCCACCACCAATGTCCCAAATCTCCCTCCTTCCCACCCCACCCTTGCCTGTACTCTAGACAGGCTTTTTACTTCCCTCATTCATTCACATTGTTATGATAGTTCTCAGTGTAGTTATTTCTCTAACTGTACTCATCACTCTTTGTGGTGAGCTTCATGTCATGAGCTGGATCTTCCAACTCTCTTCTCTTTTGTCTCTGAGAATTATTGCAAAAATGTCTTTTATTTTTCTTAAAACCCATAGATGAGTGAGACTATTCTGTGTCTTTCTCTCTCTCTGACTTATTTCACTCGGCATAATAGATTCCATGTACATCCATATATAGGACAATTTCATGACTTCATCTCTCCTGATGGCTGCATAATATTCCATTGTGTATATGTACCCCAGTTTCTTTAGCCATTCATCTGTTGAAGGGCATCTTGGTTGTATCCAGAGTCTTGCTATTGTAAATAGCGCTGCAATGAATATAGGTGTGAGGAAGGGATTTTTGTATTGTATTTTTGTGTTCCTAGGGTATATCCCTAGGAGTGGTTATACACATTTTTACACACCCACATGGACACTAACACTAGTACACACACATTCACACACATATACATATACCATATAATTAGGGTCAATGTCAATGTCAGTGCACTCTCTCTCTCTTTCTCTCTCTCTCTCTCTCTCTCTCTCTCTCTCTCTCTCTGATGAGTTTGGTTCTTTCTAATACCCCCAGTGGACAGGGAGAGAAACTGAGGCCATTCACAGCTGAGTAGAAGAGCCAAAACTCCAACCCTGCTCAGGATCTCCATCTAAGGGCCCTTACTCACTTTGGAAGCCAAAGATGGTGTGATTAGAAGTTTCTGAAAGAGCAATTTCCCCATGGTTGGCATCCAGACATAACCCAGGGGCTGCCTCCAACTCAGACCCAGAATGAGAAAAATCAGTTCCAGAACTCACCTGAGCTGCTTGGGCCACCTGCTCAGGCCCTGGAGCTCTGCCTAGAATGGCAGTGTCTGGTCCCAACAGGAGCAGGAGGATGAGTCTGGGGATCAGACCTCACACTGCAGGGTAATCAGCCTCTCAGATAAAGCGTTTGGTTCCTCCCTTGTGCTGTCTATAGCTTCAGTTTCCCCACCTGAGAAGCAAGCAAGCATCATGGTACCACTGCTGGGGGTTGTTTTTGTTCCAGATTAAATGGTGTGCTCTGCTTTGCACTGTTAAAATTAATAATGGCTCATTGTTATACATTGGGGACTGGAACTGTGCTGAAGGCCAAGAGGAAATGTTAGTCTTATGGGCACCTAACACCGCCCTTCAAGGGAATGTCACAGGGGCAGAAGCCAAGGCCAAGCTGGAAACGAAGCATGAGGCACCCAACTGGGAGCTAGCCAGAACCCCCAGTACCCTAGCAAGGACTCTGATGGGGCTCCAAGACAGGCAGAACCTGGGTTCTCCACTGGCTTCAGGGTTCCTTGATGAAATAGATGCAAGGCCCTGCATGGAAGAGTTGCACCTCTATCTTTTTTCAGATGGGGAAACTGATCCCAAGAGCAGGAATCAATTCACCCAATGCCACACAAGTCTTTTAGTACAAGGTGGGTACAAACACAGCAAGCAGACATTGTAAGTGACAGAGTTGTGTATTTTTGAGATCACAGGTTTTTTTCCCTCACCAGATTCCCTTGAAAGTTTTCTTTTCTTTCTTCCCTTCTGTATTATTTCTCAGTTTCATCTGACATCTAATGCAGCACTATTGTCTTTCTGGCCCCAGGACAGCTCAAAGAGTGGATGGCTGAGCACAGAGCTAGCAGTCAGCTCTCTCCCACCACCCCTGTCTCAGCCTCTACCCCTCCACCTGCCCTCTGGGCTCACTCTCACCAGAGCTTTTGCAAGCTGTACCCTCTCCCCAAAGGCCTTTGTCAGTGATATTTCTTGAACTGAGTCTTCCATCTGGATGCAGCACTGCCTGGCCATCCCTGAAGGTTCTGCAGCCTGACCATACTAGCTCTTATCCTTGAAACAAATGGAAAAGCCTCGATCTGCACCACACGAACCCTTTCTGTTAAATGGCAACTGAGCATTTCTCATGCTCTCATTCACTTATTCAATTTGCGTGTGCTGAGGTCTAGCCATGAACAGAGGCTCCAGGCATGCATGCCTGCCCTTGTCCACTTACTTCCTATAGACATGGCAGCCCCTGAGAATGGGGCCACTGAGGCCCTCACATTGGTTGTTAGGTGCCCATGACAAGATGACTGAACATTGGTATTTCCTTGTCCCTAGAGCCTTCCCAGCTGACCAGGAAAGAGTGCCCTCCTCTCCCTGGACACTCGCTTGTATATCCTATTAGCAGCTGCAATTGAGCACCACTCTGCCACTTCTGTCTGGGCTGAAGGATTTGGCAGGGCCACTTCTCTCTTGGGGCTCAGTTTCTTTCCTTTGGAAAGAAATCACTGGGACTCCTAACTAGCTCATTGTTGGGTTGGGATCTGGGGGCAACAACCTATGAGAACCAGAGGAAGAAAGGAGAGTAGGAGAGGGAGACCCTTGAGGTATTCATTACCCAGAGAAATCAATGTCCTTAGCTGGGCTGCACGTCTTTGTGGTGCCCATTCAGTTAAGGGTACAGAAGGGATCTTTTCCCTTAGTGTTTTCCTACTCCCTTTTCCTCAGCTCAGGATGGACAAGGGCCTCTACTGTCTCTTCTGGTTGGAGAAGCTCTGACTCCTAGAACAACAAGCCTGTAGGTTGGAAATAGGGCAAGGAGGCGTTCCCCAGAAGGTTCCTCTGAGCTCCCAGCAATGAAAATGGAAACAAGAGTGCTGAAGATGGAGACTTAAATAGACAACAGCTGCCTCCAATGGGAGGGAGAGTGGAGACAAAGCCATTTGTCAAACAGCTCCTCCACCCTGCCTGATGGGACCGAGGTTATGAGCTAAAACTCCATCCTTAAATGATGGAACTTGGGCTGGAGTGGCTGGGGAGGGAGAACAGTGGTTGGGGCATATGCTTTGAACACCTATGACCTAGGTTGGAATTTAACATGACATGCCTGCACCCCAGCATGGCCTTGTGCCTGGAGGACCCCTAACATCTCCAGGGTGGCCAAGTGGTCTCTGGCACCACAGGGACCACTTAGGCCTTAGAGAGTAACTTCAAGTTCCTAACCATAGTTTGGAAGCCCCAGAAACATAACTTTGATCTTTTCTTTGTTTGTTTGTTTGCTTGTTTTGATTTGAAGTGGGGGGGGGAGTCATGCCCGGTGATTCTCAGGGATTACACGAGGCTCTGTGCTCAAGAGTCACTCCTGGTGCTGGGGGACTTTATGGGGTGCTGGGAACCGAATCCAGGTCAGCAGAGTACAAGACAAGAGTCTGACCCACTGTACTTTTCTTTGCACCCCCCAAAAATTCGAGGTCATACTCAAACCCATATTCAGGGGTTACTCCTGGCAGTGCTAAGGGATGTTAGGGATTAAACCCGGTTTGGTAGCATGCAAGACAAGCAATCTATGAACTGTACTATTGCTCCAGCCCCCAGTTCTTGGGATCTTAACACTCAACCCAAATGCTCCCAGAGAGTGTGGGGGACAGAACAGAAAAGAGGAGTTTTTACCTGGGCTTGTAGACCGAAAACACAATTCAGGTACTAAACCCCCAAATTGGAGTTATTGTCACCACTGTCAGTTACCTTTTTGTCTTACCCCATTTTCCCGTTGATGTTTTATTTTATATTTTTATAAATAATTTAAATGAATCACCAGGAGATACACAGTTACAAAATTGTTCATGATTGAGTTTCGGTCATACAATGCACAACACTCTTCACCAGTGCACATTTTCTGCCACCAGTGTCTCCAATTTTTCTCCTGCCCTCTCCCATATCTGCCTCTGTGATAGATATTTTTCTTCTCTGTCTCTCTACCTTTTTTCCCCTTTTAGACACTATGGTTTGCAATATTGTTAATGATGGGGTACCATGCATATCACTTTATCTCCTTGCAGCACCCAGTTCTTGTCCAGAGAGATCATTTTTAACTCTCATTGTCATAGTGGTCCCTTATCTGCCTTAAGTGCACTCTCTCTCTTTGTGGCAAGCTTCTGTCTTAATTTTTTCCTGGTTCTTGGGTACTGTGGCTGATGGGGATTGGGGAGATCCCCCCTTGGAAACATTGGAATGTTCTCATTAAGGAAAGACTTTTCTTGGTTTTTGTTTCAGTCTTCCTGGCTGTAAAAGCTTAGAATTCATTTGCTCTCCTTGGGGCTACTATTAAGCCCTCATGGCCCTTCCTCATCCAAGTTATGCCATCTCCACTCCCATCCCCATCATCCCTAATGGTAGCTGAAGTCTCCTTCTGGCCACTTTTAGGGACCTAGAAACTTCCTTGTACATATACTCATTATGGTCTTCAGCCTCCTGCGGTCCTATTGCTTCTACAGCCTTCTGGCCTCCTGGTTTCCCTCTCAAATTTGGGGCTAAAGAGACAGTACAGCAGATATGGCCCTTACCTTGCACATGGCCTACCTGGGTTCAATTGCTAGATTATCCAGGGATTATTTCACCTGAGCAAAGAGCCAGGAGTAAGTCTTGATCACTGCCAGGTGTGGATCCAAAAAAAAAGTAAATAAATAAACTTCCCATAGACATAGCTCCAAGTGCCTCTCTCCAAAGACTTGTACTCCATTGCTCCCTATGATGCATTGGGATGAGTGTTAATTAATTCTTTCAGAGGAAGCCAGGGGAAAGGACAGCACACTGGTTCTTTGCTGCCTCCCTGCAGAGCCATTTGGATCTATCTGTTTGCCCTTCCCAGGCCATACAGTTCATATAATTCCCAAACTCCCACTCAAGGGGTTCTGGGAAATGTAGTTTTATGAGGTGCCCCAGAAGAATACTGAACCAGCTTTTGGCTAAACACGTAAGATATATGTGTTTCTAATCATCAGGGAGGTGCAAATCAAAACAACAATGGGTACCACCTCATACCACAGAGAATGGCACACATCACAAAGAATGAGAATAAACAGTGTTGGCGGGATGTGGAGAGAAAGAAACTTATCCACTGTTGGTGGGAATGCTGTCTAGTTCAACCTTTATGGAAAGCGATATGGAGATTCCTCCAAAAAACTGGAAATCGAGCTCCCATATGATCCAACTATACCACTCCTAGGAATATACCCTAGGAACACAAAAATACAATACAAAAACCCCTTCCTTACACCTATATTTATTGCAGCACTATTTACCATAGCAAGACTCTGGAAACAACCAAGATGTCCTTCAACAGACGAATGGCTAAAGAAACTGTGGTACATATACACAATGGAATATTATGCAGCTGTCAGGAGAGATGAAGTCATGAAATTTTCCTATACATGGATGTACACAGAATCTATTATGCTGAGTCAAATAAGTCAGAGAGAGAGAGAGAAAAACGCAGAATGGTCTCACTCATCTATGGGTTTTAAGAAAATGAAAGACATTCTTGCAATAATAATTTTCAGATCCAAAAGAGAAAAGAGCTGGAAGTTCCAGCTCACCTCAGGAAGCTCACCACAAAGAGTGATGAGTTGAGTTAGAGAAATAACTACATTTTGAACTGTCCTAATAATGAGAATGTATGAGGGAAATGGAAAGCCTGTCTAGAGTACAGGCAGGGGTCGGGTGGGGAGGAGGGAGATTTGGGACATTGGTGATGGGAACGTTGCACTGGTGATGGGTGGTGTTCTTTACATGACTGAAACCCAAACACAATCATGTATGTAATCAAGGTGTTTAAATAAAATATATTTAAAAAAAAAGATATATGTGTTTATAAGTGAAGACCAAATGACAAAGGCTATGAAGTTACTAGACCAGTGACTGATTCCCAATGAATACTCAATCAAGCTTGTTTTACATTTGCATCTCCATCCCCAGAATCAGACCCCCTGTTCTGAATCCTCATGGAAGACATACGGGTATCCATGACCTTTCAGCATCACTTTATCCTCTCCTTCCTCCTCTGACTCTGTGCAGTGTGGAAAGCCACTCCTGCCACCTTCTGTACCTGGGCAGCTGTCTCTTTGAGGGGGTACTGATTGCAAATGGCCAGAGCAGCTCTAATGGGCCAGCAAGGCCCCTGGCTGCGCTGAGTTAACTCCATTTAAAGGTTCAGAGCTGTGGAACACAAACCTGCCCAGCCTTTCTGGGCCAGCCCAGCTCTGGGAAAGACCAGAGTTACACTGAGAATTACATTGGATTTAGTGCTGCATCTCCCCTAAAGACTCACCCTTACTGTGCCCTGCATCCTCAGCCTAATGGCTGAGGAGCTACAGTGCCTCAGTGAGCCTACTGTGGTCCCTGCCCCCCACCAGGGCAGGAGAGTTTTTATTTTCTGTCTGTCCTCTGGTTCTCTGGAAAAGGACATAGAAAGTGGGGACCAGAGAGAGTGTATGTATACCTTAACTCATTTAATCATTGTGCCAGAGTGATAGTACAGAGAGTAAGGCACTTGCCTTCAGGGTGCTGAATGGTTGACCCCACTTTAGTTTCCAGCATCACCTATGGTCCCCTGAGCCCCACTAGAAGTGATTTCTGAGCTTAGTACCAGTAATAAGCCCTGTAGTCCAAACACATGCATGTTTGCATGTACACACACACACACACACACACACACACGCACGCACGCACGCACACACGCACGCAAGCACGCACACACGCGCTCGAGTGTAGGTTCTATTTGTCTCCCATTTTACAAAAGAAGAAATTGAGTTCAGAAGTCACAAAGCAATGTGACTTATCCACCAAAAAAAATCTTATTATTTTTATTTTTTGCATGAAGGAAACATAAAGGACATTGTTTAAAACTTGCTACCCTCTGCTGGTCTGTTTCTTACCCAAAAAGCCCACTTCATGCACACTTCTTACATTCAGCATGGTCCTTCCCTATTACTTGTAAAAATTTTGCATGGCAAATATTTTGTGTGAATTTATTATTCTAGCTAAGGTACAGAACTCCCATACCGGAAGCTTCCGGAAGGTCCCGAAACACAGAATGAGTAAAAACAAAAACAAAAACAAACATAGCCCCTGCTGGACTCCCTGCAGAGAAGGCCCAGTATGGTGTGGGCTTTTGCAAACGCGAACAGAATGGCAGAGATGGGGAAGAGTGCTGTGAGTGGGGGGGAAATTGCCCATGCGACAGCAAGGGAACGAGGGGACATGTAAAACGGTTGAGCTTGGCTGGGAGCCGAACGGGTGTTGGGAACACGTGACAAATGAAGTTGGGGCGTCCAAGATTATTTGGGGACTCTGGAGAACAGACCGAGGTGTTTCAATTCGATTGGAGAAACCATGGGGAGCCACAGACCCAAGGAAAATGGCAGCAGTGGGAGAATGGGAGATTGCAGGAGTGGTGGGTGGTGCTTGGGGGTGCTCACCAGGAAGAGGCTCTCCCTCAACCCCCTGCAGGGCTGGAGAAAGTGAGATGAAGATTGTGGGAAGCAGAAAAGGCCAGTGAAAGGAGGACATAGGAGGGCTGGAAGCAAAGGCCCTTAGATCAAGACTGCCTGATTTGAATTTCAACCCTGCCGCATCCAAACTGCATGGCTTGGACAGTAGGAGGTCCTCTAACCAGCTAGGTTTCTTCCTGGGAATGCAGGATAGTCCTGTTCAGCTTGATGGAGGCCTGGGGCATCCAACGTCTAAGAGGCACAGTCTATGGAGGCATTTAGCCCAGGTCAGCATCCCTATCAATGCCTTGGGTGCTGATGCTTCTACTAGTGACCCCATGAATTCATTCTATCTACCCTTACCAAATCCCCACACACCCATGCCAGGTCCTTGACTTCCTAAGGTCCTGTTTTTCTCAATAACCCCACTGAGGCATGGCACCAATCCCATACGAGGCAAAGGGAAATCAAGGCCACACATTTTCATAGTCGTGAGGGGTTATTAGAATACAGAACTCAGATGCTAGGGAAGTGAGTAAGGAAGATTTGAACCAGTCTAAACAGTGAGGAAGAAAGCATGGGGATGCTTAAGTTCATGGCCACACAGCTTAATGGCTCTTGGGTTTCATGGTGGGCAAGGTTCTGAGTTAGGGTGCCTGAGAGGTATGTTATTTGACACTGATTTCCTTTAAGGCTCTGTGGCGCTGACTTGGTGACAATTTCCCTGGGGGACACCACTACTTTAGGCAGAAGGGAGGGTTTCTAGAGATGGGAATTGGGGAGAAATAAACTTGCTCTTTAAAGAAACTGAGGCTCTGGTTCCCCTCTGTAGAATGAGTAGATTAGATCTTCTTTATGGGACAGCATGGAATGAAGAAACTTTCATCCTGCAACCTCTGGGGACAGAGCACAGGGTTTGACCAGAGTGGGTAGCCCTTAAATCCTGGCTGTTATTATTATTATTACTGTGGACCCTGTACCCTTGGCAACAGTCCAATTTGTGCAATAAGCAGGGTGCCAGATAGGCAGGGGGTACACATGCAGACTTCAGCCTGCTCCCTTTGCTACTCCACAATCCACCCGAGGAGAGGAAATCAGGATGCACTCTGCCATCTCAAACAGCACCCATGAATCGTTTCGCGTTCAATTTCCCCATCAAATTCACAGGCACGTATCACATGCCATTACTCCATTTCCTAATGGTCTGTGTGGTAGAAATTGTAAGTAGGACATTTCTTCATGCCCTTGGCGTTCTCAATTCTTTGAAACTCCCTGTTCAGGACAGACTCCCTCTCCCAATCGTGGCTCCTGCTTATCACAGAACATAAAGGAGTCATTGAGACACTTTTCTTAGGAGAGTGACATTGGTCCACTCTTGGGTTTCTATAGAGCTAAAAGCTGGAAGGTATCAACAGGATGGATTGAGTGGGTTCGGGGCCCAAGGTCAAAGAGGAGACTAAAGACCTGCATGCCACCCTCAAGCTCAAGTGGGACCTTGGGTCAGATCACTTTCTTCCTGGAAGGCTTAGTAGTCCCCTGGATGCTAATGGCAGCTGTATGGGGTATTAAGATCAGAAGTGCCCAGTGAAGGCCTATGCCCTAAAGGGACCCCGTCAGTTTCTCTGTTGAAGCCATGTGGAAGAAGAGTTTGAGAAGAATGCCCTGCAGTGGGTGAGCACAGGGAGAGCTATTCACTAACGTGGGTTCACCATACTGTGTTGGATCTGACCTGTGAAGGCTCAGAATCTCACCAGAACTGTCCTGGGATAAAGAATGAGTAGATCATGGGGGGTGGGGCAGAGCTGGGGGATGTTCAATATGTACCCACTGTTGAGGTGAGCACTGTCCTAGCAGAGTGCTGCAGGTTTGGATGAGCCTGGTGTACCAAAGCAGGGCTTCCTGTGTGTCTATGGCAGTGAGGACAGTGTGAGTCCTGGGGGGGACAGAAGACAGGCTGGGGGTATTGAAGGCTAGCCATAGGCCAGAACAGAAATACTCCACAGTGAACCACCAGCTACAAACTCAACAGCAATGCTAAGCAGCATAAAGCTCCTCATACGTGAAGGAAAGATTCTTCAGAAAAGGTGCCTTTGTGAGTTTAAATCCACCAAATACTGACAACTTTGCAGATGAATAGGATTTTTTTTTTTTTGCAGTGCTGGAATTTGAAGCCAGGCAGGGCTTCCACATGCATGGGAAGTGGTCTACTGCTGACCCACACCCCCCCCAGTCCATGATTAGCAAAGTATCCTGGACCTCCTCCTCCATCTTTCGCCATACATCTGAGCTCCAGTCCTAGGCAGAAAGACTTTCTCTCCAAGCTCAGTCTCCTCATTGGCCAAGCCAGAATTCATTTCTCTCTGACTCTGCCGAACTAAAACAGACCTACTCTCCCTCAAGTGTGTGAGTTTGTGTGTGTGTGTGTGTGTGTGTGTACGTGTATGTTCATATGTTTGCATCTACATGTACCTAAGTGCGTGCACATGTGGTGTGGGCATGTGTATTATATATGTGTGTGTCTCAGTGCATGCATGAAATGCAGATGTCTATGTGTGCATCTCTGTGCATGTCTCTGCATGGATATACTTCTGGGTATGCTCATGCCCAGGCATGGTCTCTGTGAGAATGCATATGTGTGCCCATGTACATGAATAAACATATGATGTGTGTATACATGTTTATAAAGAACCTCACCACCTCCCTGTCCTGACATTTCCACTTCTTCTGCACGACACACTTTGCCTCCCAAAGACCTCACCCCCCTCCCCTCCTCCTAGCCTGAAGCTTTCCACTCAGCATCTCACCTGCTCCCATTCGAGGCTGGCCTGAAATCTCCTCCTTAGAAAATGCAGAGGCTTTCTGGTTGGGTGTGAGCAGACCTGGTGAGGCAACTGCAGGATGGAATTCAAAGCTAATCACTGGAAGATGGTCTGTTTATTTGCATGGCACGCATTTGTCTCTGTTTTATCCACCCCCTGAGCCAACCAGAGACTTCTCCATTTATCCTGCCCGCACAGAGAGCAGATTGGTGGCGCGCGCGCACATTCACAGAAGCCCAATATAGACTTCCAATTATCTTTTAATTTCATTCCTGTCTTCATTTGTTCATTTCACTTTTTCCAAACGGACTGGGAGGGGAAAAAGCTATAATTTATGGAGTTTGAAGCCAACGAGTGAGAGCGAGGGTGTCGTGTTTACCTGCTGGAGGAGCGATCTCTCAGAGCAAGCCTTAAGGCTCACTCTCCCTACCAACCCCACCAGGAAAACGACCCCTCAACAACATCCCTGTTCTTTCATCTCTGTTCTTCCCATTCTCTATAGGAACTATCCACTTTTATTCTCATGTTCTTGATGCTCTGGCCTCTAGGTCCCCTCTGACTGTGAACTTGAGTTCAGGATTGTCCCTCCTGGACTAGCAAAAGAAGCGCCTTGTTCGATATGCAGATGAACCTATTTGAAGTCTTCTCAATGGGCTCTTAGACTCAGCAACACTACACCCTTCCAACCCTAATCACCCCAGAACCAAGGACAGGACACTAAAGACAGCCACTGTCTTCTCTTCTACCCACCTCCATTAAAATTATTCAAATTAGCCACCTACACCTGGCTATCCAGCCTCATTTTTTTCTTCCCACAGAAACTACAATAAAAATTGCTCTTCCCTTTGCAGCTTCCCTCACCCCCAGCACCTTACTGACAAATCTGGTACTTCTCTTCTCCGTTTGGCCTTTCATACCAAGACAGGGTAGGAATTGGGTGAGGGGCACATTACTTGAAACTGCAACCATTTCAATCATATCATCTCCTGATATGCTTTGGCAGCCTACAGTTTAGAACCATCACAGGAACCATTTTCACTGACCCTGCAGGGAGTGTGGGCAGTGAGGGAGCACCTCATCTAACAAGAGTCTCCTCTGATGTTCTTCCACCTGCCACCAAGGGATGGCTGCGGGAGGTGACAGGTCACAGTTCAGACCAATGACCTGTGGCCTATGGCCACACATCATAATTTGTCTCATACACAGTCAACTTCCAATTCAGAATTCTTTATGCCTTGTCAGGGCTCTCCTGTCCCCCAGCTTTTCTCAGATCTTGCAAGTTTCCTGTTTGTAGCCTGTCTCTTTCCCTGCTGTATCATTGTCTCTTCCTTCTCTTGCCCTAGCTGGATGCAGGGATTCCTGCTTGGCGCACACAGGGAGACAAGCCCACTTGGGCTACTCATCTATCTTCTCCCTTTCCCAACCCAAGTCTGCCTTCTCTCTGCAGGGTGGAGGATACCTTGGAGGTTCTCCCCAACCTCTGCACTGCCACACTTCCAGCATAGGGTAAACATCTGGTGAATATTTGCTCAATCTATCATCTGCCTATGCCCCCACCCTCTCTCATAGATAACCCAGTGCTGGATACGCCTTTGCAAAACCCTTCCCTGTCCTCTGCTCTGACGCACCTTGTCTGTGCTAGCCTCCTTGGCTATCTTCTGTCAATCAGCACTGCTGACCTTGTTCATCTCACCTTTGTGGATACTTGATCATCTAGCAGGCAACATGCCGCATCTTCCAAACAAGGATATGTGGCCCCTCGAGTTGAGGCCATGTCTTCTGTTTCCAGAGATTCTCTCTCCATCCCCATGTATTCCCAACCTTTGCATGGGTACTTGTATTTGGACCACACCAAGTGCCCAGAACTTAGCTACCAGCAGAAATATGGGGGTGGGGGAGTTTGGCTGGAAGAATTTAAGTCTGACTGTATTTTCCTGAGCATCATAGCACAGACTCTCTGGTGTACATACCAGAGGAGTGGATCACATGTCTCTCCTTTCCATGAGAGCAGGAGTTGGGGGATCCTACAATACCCTGCGAGCCCTGGTTAACCCCTGGAACAAATCACTCTCCCCCTTTCCCTTTATGCCTCATGCTCACCTTCCCAGCAGAAGATCAATGGGATACAGAGGGAGAGCGACCTACAATCAACAGGCCTTAGGCACATTCCTTTGAGCCTCAGCTTCTCTACCTGTGCAATTAAGGTTACAATGCCTAGATCTCTGGATGACTAGAAAGACTAAGTGATTTTGTGCATGCAAGGCCCCAGGATATCAAGTTTTCCTCTCTGAGGTAATGATTCAGAAAGTCGGGGTGTGGTGCTTAGAATCTGCATCTTTGACTACACAAGTGCATGTATGCTTACACACACACACACACACACACACACACACACACACACACACACACATACTTATATCTGTTTTGACTATAATGAAAATCTAGGGAGTCCAGGAACTCAGGTCTCAAATGAATTCAGGTCTCAAAACCTTGGAGTTGGGCCAAGAGATCGTAAAAATAAAGTACTTAGTTACCTTCCATGTGGCTGACCCTGGTTCAAATCTCTAGTACCTAATGGTCTCCTAAACATCACTAGGAGTAATCACTGAGCACAGAGACAAGACTAAGCCCTGAGCACAATGGGTGATATCCAATATCCCCATAAAATAAAACAAAACTCTGAAGCCTGCAACAGGGAAAGAATCACTAGTGACAAACAAATGGGCCTGAATTGAAGCTGCCACAAACCAGGGCATTTGTAGCTTTCCCTAAAATGGGGGGGAGGTGTAAGCATTAGGGGATATTAAAAATCTTCTGTAAGAACCAGCTTCCACAATGGCACCCACCTCACTCTAATTATAAATTCAGCAGTAAACAGGCACATGTGATAAAGACAAAAAAAGAGGAGCCTAGAAGACCAAGGGGTTCCATAAGAGGGAAAAGATGATTTTAGAAGGACCGAGGTCCGGAGACAGAGCCTGTGATCTAATTCTGACAGAGCAAAAGAAAGGGGTCATCAGAGATAAGAAAGTCCTTTTCTCTGCAGGCCCTGACCAGAGATGACAAAGCCAGACCTAAAAAAAAAAAAAAAAACTCAGAAGATGAGTTTAAAGGGGAAACAAGAGGCTGGAACTGAGTTGTAATCATAAAGTCAAGACTCCCCTCTCTCCCAAATCATGGCAATCAGAGTCAAACTCTTCCCAAAACTCGATCTTCTCTTTTGTCCAGAGTGATTTTATTTTCACTTTTTAAATCAGAGGTGCCAACATGCAAAAATTAAGGATGCTGAGACCCATCATCACTCTAAGTCTCTGTCACTATAGGCTCTCCCATGGGTCTTGATTCTCAACTTCGCCTGCTGCCACCCTTTATTCCTGAGCAGCAAGCACACCCCTGCCTGGCACAAAGCCAGGGACAGGGCAGCATTAGACCAGATCAAGCTGGTGTGCATGAAGGTGAATGAGATGACAGCGACAATGGGAAGGAGGAAAAGAAAGGAAAGATAAATGACTCATGTTTGCTAAACTTTTACAAGCTAGGGCTTTGTCTATGTTAACCCGTTTTGCCTCTCACTATAGTCTCAGAAGGAGAATAAAAATGATCAGGACCCATTTTCAGACAGAGGAAATGGTAGGCGCCAAGAGCTGAAGTCAGACCCTGTAAGGTTGCAACAAATTGCAAAGGTGATGGAGCCAGAGAGTCAACTGATCCAGCACCCCAGACACCTAGGAAGATAGCAGGAGTTTTTTCTTGCTCTGCCTGTCGTGGACCTGAGGGTGGATGTGCCTCGATTTATCCTGGATGAGAGTGCTAATGTCCTCTGTTCTCCCCAATTCCTATCCAGAAGTTCAATGTCTCTTACTAAGCTCTGTGGCAGGGGAGGCAAGCAGACACTCCCGCCAAGACTCAGGTCATGTGACTTGGCAGCAGTCCATGGCCCAGGCCCCCCTCCACTCCAGCTATTTAATCCAACCTGCATGGGGTGGGGTAGTAGTGGGGTGCAAGGAAGGTAGTCAGCAGGCCCCACCAGAAAGAAAACAGAGCTCGAGAGCTCTGAGGCCACACACCTGTCTTCACCTGCCCCATAGTTCACTACACCCCACCCTTGAAACCCATTGGATTTGCAAAAGAGAAAATAAAACCCATGCAAATAATAACCAACCTGATGCATTTCCTGGAATGGAGCAACTGTTTGGTTAAGAGCTTCCACCCTCTTCGTGTACCTGCTGGGCACACCTGTCCTCCTCTAGCAGCTGCCCTTTTAGACAGCTGGTCACCTCCACCTCCGCCTACACGAAGCACATCACAGCTGGAGCCAGGGACACCAGCTCAGGATCTCCCCAGCCTGGGGCTCCAGCCTCTGCTTTCTGCCAGCTCGGTTACCTTTGCACCAGCTGCTCTGTGGGGCAGCCAAAGTGGACCCAGAACCCTCTCCCCTGCTCAGCTCGGCAGGAACCAGGAACTGGGCCCTATTGAGCAATCATTAATCGAATTCTTGACATTCCTGGGCCCGAGCTGGCCTGAGAAGCATGTTCCAGGGAGAAGGAGGAGGAGGAGGAGGAGGTGGTGGTGGTGGCGGAGGAGGAGGAGCAGAGGCACCGGACTGGCATTTCAACATGCCGTTGAGCACGGATAAGGTGGTGCTGTCTGCGGCCGCTCTGCTCCTGGCCACCGCAGCCTATCGGCTGTACAAGTCAAGGCCTGCCCGGACCTCACTGGAGGGCGGGCACAGTCAGCTCCAGGCTGAAGAGAAAGCAGAGGGTGTGGGGCAGTCTGCCACACAGGGGTCTACCCCTGGGACCTCCTTTTGGGGACTGAGACGCCGCAAGGGAAGCGAAGGAGCTGAAGCATCTTTAAGCAGTAGCAGGAAGGACTCGGGGGGCACTCGGGTCCTGGAGAAGGGTGCTTCTCCCAGAGACGAGAAGCCAAAGACAAGAGATGTCGGGGAGCAGCTGAGCGGATACTGTCCAGACTCTGGCCTGACACCTCCTTGCTGCAGCGCCCAGGAAGCAGAAGCAGGAGCAGAGGTTGGCGGTAAGCCTAAACTGCCCCATCACCCCCATCTGGCCAGTGAACCCGAAAGCTCCCCAACCAGCCTCCAGGAAGCAGGCAGCAGTGACGTGGACGTGGGCTCAGCCCCAGAACCAGAAGGCAACACTCCAGAGCATGTGTTGGGGGCAGGGGAGTATGTGCCACCCCAGCAGCCCTCACTGACTCCCCCAGAAGACCTCGGTGTCATGAACAGGGTCTTTTTTGGAGCGACAGAGATATGCAGGGAAGAGATGGGAGCCTTCCAGACTGCCTCTAGCCTGGCCCTTTATCGGCAGGAGAGAGACACCAATACCTCCTACAGCTTCTCCTCCGTGGCCCAGGCACGAATGGAAGAGAACTTTTTACAGGAGAAGGTGGAAGACAGCCAGACCCGGCTGAAGGGCAAAGTGTATGACTACTATGTCGAATCCACATCTCTAGCTACCTCCGGTCTGGCCCTCAAGACAGGGAGCCTGGCAAAGGTGCCTAAGTCTGTGCCAGATCCCCTGGGCACAGAAGCAGCCAAGGAAGACCAGGCCAATACCACAGGAGGTGGGGCCCCAGTGGTTGCCTGCTCCCCACGAAGCACGGGCAGGAAGGACAGTCTCCTCCAGATCGTGGAGAACCCAGAGCTGCAGTTGCAGCTTGATGGCTTCAGGGCTCCTGCAGCTTCTTCCCCAGATCTGCCTGCCATGTCTGGGTCCCCCGGATCCCCAGCTTCTCTGGAATCCAGTGCAGCCAGCAGCATGGAGGAGCCCCGTATACAACAGGTGGCCAGAAGTAATTTCTTCCATCTCCCACTCACCACCGGTCCAACCCCTGAGGTACATCTAGATCTAGGCAATTGCTGGGAGGTGCTGACCTTGGCCAAGAGGCAGAACCTGGAGGCCCTGAAGGAGGCTGCCTATAAGGTGATGAGTGACAATTACCTCCAGGTCCTACGCAGTCCTGACATCTACAGTCACCTCAGTGACCCAGAGCGTGACCTCATCCTCCAGAGGAGGTTCCTGGGCCACCAACGCCTGGTGGTAGCTGATGTGTGTCCCCAGGAAGTCTCAGGGTGCCTCTGTTACTATGACGATGAACAGGATGCCTGGCATCCACTAGCCCGTCTGCCCCCTGAGGCTGTGTCCCAAGGCTGTGCCATCTGCAGTCTCTTCAATTACCTTTTCATGGTATCGGGCTGCCAGGGGTCGGGGAAGCAGCCCTCCAAACGGGTTCTCTGCTATAATCCACTGACTGGCATCTGGAGTGAGGTGAGTCCCCTGAACCAGGCCCGGCCACATTGCCGCCTGGTGGCTCTGGACGGCTGCCTATATGCCATCGGAGGTGAATCCCTGAACACGGTGGAGCGCTATGACCCAAGCCTGGACCGTTGGACGCTGGTTGCCCCACTCCCGAGTGACACCTTCGCCCGGGCGCACACAGCCACCACAAGCTCTGAGGAGATCTTTGTCACAGGCGGTAGCCTTCGCTACATGCTGCTCCGCTTCTCTGTCCGGGAGCAGCGTTGGCAGGCTGGACCCACTGCAGGTGGCAAGGACCACACGGCCGAGATGGTGGCCGTCAATGGTTTCCTCTATCGCTTTGACCTCAATCGCAGCCTGGGCATCAGCGTGCACCGCTGCAGCACCAGTGCCCGCCTTTGGTACGAATGTGATACAAATCGGACACCTTACCCAGATGCCTTCCAGTGCGCCGTGGTGGGCACCTTCATCTACTGCGTGGGGCACCGGCGCACCCTGTGCTTCCTGGCTGACCCTATTTCACCCAGGTTTGTGCCTAAGGAGCTTCGGAGCTTTCCCTCCCCGAAGGGCACCCTCCTGCCCACTGTCCTGACTTTGCCTGGCCCCAGCATGTCTCAGACCAGAGTCTAGTGCCTCCCTGTGCAGGCCTCCTCCTGCAAAAGCACCCCCTGTCCATTGGCTGCATGGCTGCAGGTGGGCCAGGAATGGGGTTGGCAAGGGGCAGGTATGAGTCCTGCCCTCACCACTGGCAGGCCACTAGTCAGAGCCTGTGAGTGGTTCTTTGCCTTTGGTGGGATGCAAACTCCCAGCATGAAGATGAAAGTAAGAACTGTGTGTTGAGCCACAGGGCACTTGTGACTACAGGAAGCATCTCCACCTTGCTTCACCTCTGGACTTGGGGTGGAGGCTGGAGGATCCTAATAATGCTCAAGGGCCTTATCACAACCACATTTCAGGAGCTGATTGATGCCCAGCGGGATAGGGTTAGTGTTAGGATTAGGGCCACGAAAGACAGAGCAGCTGTCTTGAAGCTACCAATACCCCTTCTCAAATGTTAACCATGGAGCCTTCCCTTCATGGCTCCTAGAAGCTCCTGAGGGAACACAGGCTGGGGAGAGAGAAGGGTGGTGGTGAAAACTGCTAAAAGTATGACCAAGGGGATATCCATGGAGTTCCAAGGAGGTCCAACTGCAGGGAAAGATGGTGAGAGAGGTAGAAAGCAAAGTTGGGACTGTCCTTGGGGATTCTTGACTACAAAGAAAGAGCTCATTTGGCTCCTCTATACCTGGAACACAAATTTGTGGGAAGGAGGACGCACCACATTTTTTAACACCCATTTAGAAAACAGATGGCATTATGGCCTACTAAAAACACAACTGATTCAATAGATGAGATGCAGGAGAATAGGAAAAATACTATCATAGGGGCCCCGTCCTCTCATGGTGAGTGGGCCTCCCATTCTCTCCTTGTGACCTGGACATGTTATAGTGCAGATCCTTTAGCCAGTAACCATCAACCCTTTACCATCAGGAGGTGGATGTGAGGGCATAATCAGAGGATGGGCCATAATAAGCTGAGGAACTAGAAGATTCCAGTGGTCCAGGCAGGATTCCTGATCCAGCCTGGTAAGTCCTCAAAGAGACAATGAGCTCCAATATCAGGAAGTTTAAATTCTCTGGGAGGAAAGGGATATTGAGGGAATGGGGCACCTCTATGTTAAGGGAAAGGTGCAGAGAAGAAAGCAGGGATACTATGAGTCCTGCGAGAACCAAGGATGCTGGACTGCTCCTAAAGATTCCAGCAACAGGTGATGGTAGATGCCCCTAGGGCCAGCCTCAAGTGTGAGGATGAGGCTTTGCAATTCTGCCTCCCTGCTTTGAAAGAGCAGACAACAGTATAAGTTCTTTTCTGCCTTCTGGATAAATGAAAGCCTCTGGAGAAATTCCTTCCCCAGGCTGCAGGGAGCGTGCCAGTTCCCCACAGCGGCACATGTAGAGGTTGGAATCACTTTGGAAAAGGGAAAGCAGGTTGGCATGGAGATGAGAACCTTTTTGGGGGTACATGTGACCCCCTTTCTCATAGCAGGGAGAGGAGACTGCTGGGTGTCTTCTAGAGCCAGAGGTTGCCCACACCACAGCTGGGAGAAAGATGGACTCCAATTCACACCCAGACATGAATTTCTGATGGGCCATGGCAGAGAGCTGAGGTGTAAGAACCCCTATGGCCTGCAAGCAGCATCAGCATAAGGATATCAGTTGGAGAGGGTGAAGGAGCATCCCATCTGGTTGTTGGGGTACAGGTAAATTCAGTTCCAGCCCTCCAGGGGAAACTGATGAAGTCTCTAGGAAGGGAGAGGCCACAGCTCAGCTGAGAAAGTGTGGATATGACTCTATGCACAAATTTTAGAGAATGAATAGATCACTCGGGCACCCTCTTAGAAGCCTGTTGCAAATTTACCAAAGGAATTAGGAAAAGGGTGACAAGATGACCTTTATCCTAGGGGTGGTGGCTGTGGTTGGCAGGATGAAAGAAATAGCTGAGAGGTGAACCTCACTAATCAATCCCCCACCCCCTCCCTACCTAGCCCTACTGAGCATTTCAATCATCCAGTCCTGTCATTACTATAGATGCAGTTGTTTGTCAGATGGGTCTCTGGTGCTAATTTTCAGAGATGGAAGGAGTCCAAGACATTGTGGGCCAGGAAGGCAGCTTACAGAGATAGCCAAGACCACCTAGCTGAAGTGATCAGAAGTAATTTCCAGATGTGTAGACTGGTCAAAGTGCTGGCAATGCAACATGCCCCTGCCCTAAAGGAGAAAGACAGCTAATCATAAATTATCATAAATAAATATAAAAACAAATCAAAAGAACCCACCCTGCATTGGGTCATGGAGTAAGGCAAAGGCAGGGTGAGGAGCGAGTCAGCAGGAAAGAGACACAAAGCAGAGGCCTGCATGGAAATTGGAGATATGAGGGCACCAGAAAGGCCAACCCTGCCCCCAGAAGAATTTTGTCATTCCAGGGGTCAGGTAGGGATGTGGGGCACAGGACCCTGCCAAATTGCTGCCTGGCTGTGAATGAAAAGGGCAGGAGTCCAACTATTCTGCACTGGCCTTTCAAAAGGAAAGGGAAGGACACTTGTCTCACCCATGTCTGTGTGCGAGGCTCCTTGAACAGAACTGAGCTTCACCAGTAGAGAAGTTCTCTTTGCGAACTTAGGACTGAGAGCCCACTGTGTTTCCAGGCTGTCCCAGGAGCTGCGTGAAGGGTGCGGTGTCCATTCAGCTGCCATGGCACTACATGTGGTCCTAGTCCCAACCTTGTTAAATAGCCTGATCTGTGGACCTCTAGTTTCTTGCCTTGAGTGACTTGTGTGTCACTTGGCTTCAGCCTGGGTCATCAACCCTGCTTTCCCAATAAAAGCACTTTTTTTTTTTGCTTCAGGGGTGAAAAAATAAATGAACCTTTGCATTTTGGCTTGCTTTCCTTGTTATGCCAACCATGCCATTAGAGGGAAAAATTGGAATATGGAGATGATCATGAAAAAAAATCTCCCCAATTTCACCACCCAGAGACAGCCCCCGCTGAGGTGCGTGTCCCTCCGTCTGTTTCCCTCCACGTATAATTCGTGTTGGGCTTGATTTTCGCGTAGGTGTGATTATGCTGAATATACAGTTCCATCGCTTCCTTTTTTCACTTAGCTGTTGAGAATAAGCGTTTTCCCGTGTTATTACAAAGCCTCGGTAAACATCATTTCAATACTTGCACAATATTCCATCTAGTAGAAGGGACCACGGTTTATTTAAACACCCCCCTCCTGTCGAGCCGGTAGATATATTTTTTCTGTTGGCTTCTTTTTCTATCATAAATAAAACCTCCTTTGTTTCTCTGTGCCTGTCTGGGGCCTCCTTTAATATTTACAGGAGAAGCTCCAGCTCCATCCTACCCACCATGGCAGGCTTGTGGGAAGAGATGGGACTATACAGGACTGGGCCTGCTCTCACTGGAGGGCACAGAGCTGTTCTCAGAGATGCCATTTGTCACATCATGCAAGGCTGGCTGGAGGGTCCATTTCATGGGTGTTCCAGGAGCCATATGTCAGATAAAGAACCGCAGACAGAGTGCCTGTTTCAGACCTGTAGGGTCCCAGACTTTCCCAATCCTCCCAATAATCTCCCCTCCAGGTGAAGAGGACAGCTCTTAGAGACCAAGGAAATTTGCTTCCCTGGCAAAGACCATGAGTTTCCTTACAAGACCATTTGGATGAGGCATGCCAGGACAGCTGCTTTCTTTATCACACCTCACTCTCTGCCAGATCAATCACTTGATATCTGCCCTCTGTGAAATGGATTTACCTCTGATCACTGCTTATCCCAACAAAAAAAGTTACAAGAAGGAGCAAGATCGCTTTTCTAAAGCACTTCACCAGGCCCTGTTCCAAAGTCAGTCTTTAGGGGCTGGAGTGATAGTACAGCAGGGAGAGCACTTGTCTTGCGTGGGACTGACTTGGTTTCAATCCCTGAGACCCCAGATAAAAACTCTACCCCCAAGCACTGCCAGGAGTGATTCCTTAGGGCAGAGCCAGGAGAAACCCCTGAGTATTCCTGGATGTGGTCCTAAAGCCAAACAAAAAGTCATTCTCCAAGAAACCATTGTCCTCAGTCATGGTACTGCCCTGGGAGGGAAGACTATGGGCCATGGTGGCTCTGTCTATGTGCCACAGCCTGGATGCCAACCTTGGCAACTCCTTACCATAGCAGGGCAGGCCCAGAGCTGAGTCTTCTCAGAGAAACCAGATCAATGGTTTGGAAAAACCACTAATGCCAGAGTGGACCAGGTTCTGTAGTGAGAGCTTGACCAGTAAAAATTTATTTATGTATTTATTTTGGTTTGGGGGCCACGTCCAGAATTATTCAGGATATGTTCCTAGTTCTTTAATCAGAAATCATTCCTGGTCGTTCTCAGGAGACCTTATGGGTGCTGAAGATTGAACCCAGGTTCAATGCATTCAAGGCAAGCACTTTACCCTTTGTGCTACCTCTAGGTCCTGAAGCAATTTAATTTTTAAAGTCCCATAAACTGGATATTTGACAGTTCTACTGAGGAGGAAACAGAGAGTGAAAGTTTCCTGCCCACATTTGTCTGGCTGATCTGTGTGAGAGCCACTGAAAGTGTGGGGTATTGTCTACAGCCATACCCTGAATGCTCCAGATCTCATCTGAAAGTGTGGGGTGTTCAATATGGGGAGATGGATGTGCTATTATGGGATGGGGAGGCTTGCCCTCACTCCAGATGTCCTCCCACTGCCTCGCATGAATTTAATGGTTAGTAGCTTTGCTCATTTGTTTGGCGGGGCAGGTGTCTTTAAGAGGGATGCAGACATGACCTTCCCCCCAGTATCCAGTCTAGACCCTTCTTGTTATGTGGCTGACTCTTATATCCACAATGCATCTTTCATGGAGCCTTCAAGTCTGTCCTCGTCCCATCACACAGTGACACAGGGAGACCCCAGCAGAGCCTGCACCCATGATGCCTAGTTCCCATCTTTAAAGGCTTCCGATGTATGGCTATCCCTATGCCATACACCTGACCCCCCCCCCCAATCTGGACCCCTGTGCCACACAATCACTACTTCCCACTCCCAACTGTAGCTTATAGGCCTCAGCTTTCAGACTTTTCCCATAAGCAGTGGGGAAACCCCCTATGCCTCCATCCTCAATGCCAGCCCAGCAGGCTTTGCAAACAGCACACACAGGCTTTGCCCAGCAGCTACTAGGCTCAGGTATTCGCTGTCCTTGATCTCACTGCCATGTCCAGCTGTGCTAATTTGCTGTCTCCAAGGACAGTTTCGCACAGTCTTCCCTTTCTTTTCCAAAAATTCCCCACAAACTGGTACACAAGACCAGCATTGCAGAGAGTCTCTCAGTTTTCAAATGCTGAGCCTGAGCACAAAGGTTTTCTGGCACCAGTGACTCCTGGCCTCAGATTGAGGGACAGGCGGACACTACCCAGGGCACTGGCGCCCTCTGGAGGTTCCGACTGGTTGGTGTTGTTTATAACTACCCCAGCTCCTTCAGCTGGCTTTTACACTTCTGGGGGCCTTCATAACATCCTTTGAACAAAATCATTCCCTGTGAAGCTCCCACCTGTTCCATTTCTTTTAAGTGATCTCTCTTCTCCTAGAACCATCCCCTCTCCTATCCTTTAGGATTTATACCACAGACAAGCCTGTTCAGGTACCCACAATCCTGAATGGCTTCTGATGTTGGAAAGAAAACCCACTTGCCCATGGCTTTCCTGGTGGTGCAACACATAAAATCCAGGAACACACCTCAGAAGGTGAAAAACACTATGCAAACACCACACGTCTGTATTTGTAATGAGTGTCAGAGGACGCAGTTGCCTTTGTGTTTCTGAAGACAGTTTATCCTCTAAAGATTTGTGATTGTTTCTCCAGAAATCATGTTTATACTATCACACAGCAAGCTTTACTCAGTAGAAAATATGAGGGTTCGCTTTAACCTGGCCTCAATTTGAATTATAATCAATTCTGAATGAATTCTGAAAGAATGAAAGAGAAAAAAGAATCTACTACCTGTTACACCATGCTTCTCACTTGATATAAAGGAGTCAAAATTGTTGATTGTACCTAGAAACAGTAACTCCAGACCCGGTATCTGTCAGGCCCTCAATTTCACTCAGGAAGCCTGTTATCCCTCTCCTGGACTCCAGCTGGGAGCAGGAGAGGAGACATAGCAAATGAAGACATCCACCTTCATAAAATTCAGAGAGGAAACATCTTTAGTACAAGGTGTCTAATTTTTTGGAAAGCACATTTTTATTGTGCTAAAATATACATAACACAAAACTATAACCATCGTAACCACCCTATTTTGACCTTAGAGACCCTGGGGTGGTTGCTGGTGCTCTCCTTGGCTGAATAGTCCTAAAGACTCAATGCTCAAATCAGGCAAAGAGGTCCAACTGGGGAGGAGCAGGGAGAGGCCACCTGGGGCCAGGAATAAGAATTTGGGGCCTCTGATACTCAGCATGTGCACTGGCCTTCTGATCTGTCTTTTTGACCTCAATATTCTAGTTACTTTTAAGTGAAAGTGAACCCGAGTACATTCTCCATGTCATATGTCTACATACTTGTGACCCCAATACATTCACCATGTCCTGTGTCTACATACTTTTGAACCCAAGTATATTCACCCTGGATATGTCTAAACATTATCTGACTACAGAGATATGCAAACATGCTTTGTAGAATCTATAATTGATTGACTTCGGAAAGCCCTAAGAAGACAGCAGAGATCACTCCCATTCAGAAATAATCTGTTACTGTTTTGACTTATTTAATTTCCATGCTTTTATGACCCATAATTTTAAAAAATAAAAATTGATGTCTAACTGACCTTTGTTCCTATTAGAATATTGTGACTGCTTCTCAGGGGAAAAAATAACACACAACAACCCCAATTTCTCTTCATTGTGGCTGAACAGAGAGCATAAAAGGGACCATTTGAGCCGTGCTGAAGTGCCCACTGGGAGGCTCTGTGTAGGGTGACAGGCGATGACATCTTTGCCCACTTCCTTCCTAAAACTTTCTCTTCTTCCCAAATCCTTGTATATTTACTCCCTGCTCTTCTCCTAACCCCTGCAGAGTCAGCCACCCATCACTATGGAAAACATCCTTCCAAAGGATAAGAAACTTTTCTGCTCAGTCAGCACAGGTAATTGGGGAAGGTGCCTAAAGCACAGTCATACGGTTTCCATTCTTTCTGGAAAGTTCTCCAAATAAAGCAGAGCCTAGCAGAGCAGGATGCTTTGGGGCAAAAGAATCAGTAGCTTCTTCCTCAAAGACTCTAACTTTGCCTCCTCGTTACCGAGGGGAAAGACAAAGGCAATAAACCACTCTGTTCTCTGTGGATTTTCTCCATCCTCACACTAATTACTTCTGGTTCTTTAACAACAACAAGCACAGTTTGGACAAGGCTGCCTTGGAAAGTGTGCTAACGATTGCATTAGGTTGGGGTCCTAATCATGCCACCACGAGAGCCTGCACAATAATGTGGTGCTGAGGCTGTAAGTCTCAGCAATAATCTCTGGTGGGAAGGGGGTGGGGAGCTGAGGGTCAGGCAGAGTGTCCAAGGGGGCTGACGTTGATGGTGCAGCAGTTCCTTAGGCAACAGCATACAGGGTAGTCTCTGTATATAGCATAGATGAGGAAAAGGCCTAGCCAAAGCTGAACTCAGCAGACATTCTTCGATATCTGGTGTTCATTATTTGTTGTTGAGATAAGCAGGGAGGGACAAAGACTGTCCTCCCAGGAGTCAGGGATATCCGGATAGTGACAAGCCTAGTTTGTGGGTGGATTTCTCAGGCACCAGCTCCACCTTCCTCCATCTGTGGTCTTCCCACCTCCTCCCTTCTAAGGGGCTGGGTCACAGAGATGACTAGGTTGTTAGCACATTCTGAAGCTCAAGTCCAGAATCCAGGTGAACAGCCATGTCAATTCCAACTATAAAGCCAGAGAAAAACATGGGGGTTCTGGAGGGGTCCAGGGCAAACAGATTCCATAGCTTTGCAGGGGGGTTCTTGGAGGTTGTGACCAAAAATAACTGGGAAAAATTAGGTTGAGAGAGAGGAGTGAAGAGAGAAAGGAGGAGAAAGAAGAAGGGGGGGGCTGAGGGAGGGGGAGAGAATAAGAGAGAAGAAGGGGAAGATGAGAAGGAAAAGGGGATAGGGAAGGAGAGAAAGGATGGAAGGGAGAGGAAAAAGGGGAAAAGGTGGTGGAAGGGATGGATGGAATGGGGGTGGGGAAGGAGAAATAAAAGGGAGAGATAGAGAAAGGCAGGAGGAAGGAGGATATGGGGAGGGGAATGAGAAGAGAAAGAGGGAGAGGGAATGGGAGGCAGGGAGAGAAGAAAGAAAAGGAGGGAAGAGAGAGGGAAATAGAGGGGATGGAGGCAGAAGAAAAGGAAGAAGGAGGGAAGAGAAAGGAAGAGTAGAGGAAGAAAAAGGAGGGAAGATGGGAGAGTGAGGGAAAGGCCGGGTAAGGAAGATGAGGGGGAAGGAAGAGAGTGGAGAGAGAAGGGAAGGGAGAGGAAGGAGAGGAGTATGGGAGGAAGAGGAGAAGAGAGAGAGGGGATGGGGCAGAAAGGAGTAAGAAAGAGCATCTGGAAGAGAAGAAAGCAGTAGTAGCAGCAGGATCCATGTGTCCCAGTCCATGAAGCCAGTGTGGACAGAGAGAGGCTGGAGTCTGGGCCAGCTAGGCTACATGGCACAGTTTCTACTGTCCTTTCATTCTCTTCCCTTTTTTCCCCTCTTTTCTTTCTCCTTTGTGGCTGTGGTGATAGCTGGACATTGCACACGCATAGTTGTGGTGCTTCCCAGGCTATTGGTGTCCATATACACTCTACCTAAAGGGCTCTCTGGGGTGCCGGGGGGGCTCAGAGACATGCTGGAAGTAAGGTGTCTGCAGTGCTTGTGACTTTTCAGCTGTATTCTCCAGGGCCTCACATCACTGCAGAGAAGCTGGTTCTAAGTTGAATTTTATTCTTAGCCCCATGAGAAGCCCTCAGAGAATTTTTCATTGTGTTTTCTAATAAACTTGTCATTATAGAAATGTTTTTGTTTGGGGACTTTTTTTTTCCTTCATATTTTGGGAGGCGGTGACACTCTGCAGTATTCAGGTCTTACTGCTGGCTCTGAGCTCAGGGCTCTAACTGGGAGTAGCAGATTTAGAACCCAGGTTGACCATTTGAAAAGCAAGTGCTCTACTCGCTGATGTATTATCTCTCTGGCCCCCTCAGAAGTATTTTGGTTTTTGTTTGTATATTTGTTTTTAGGCCACACCTGGTAGTGCTCAGGGTTGTTTTTTTTTTCCTAGCTCTGCACTCTATGGTCACTCCTGGCTGGGCTCAGGGGACCATATGGGATACTGTGATTTCACCTAGGACTGCCACATGCAGGCAAGCACCCTACCCACTGTTCTATCATTCCAACCCCATGTTTCTTGGATGTCCCTCCCACTCCAACCCCATTTTTTTTGCTTGAGACAAATATGTTCCAGACTTATGTCCCAGCCTTGCAAAGATAGTATCAAGAATTTGTATTAACATCTTGTCTCTCCCTGTCCAGTGTCTGAATTCCAGGCTCCTCATGGCTCCTTGGATGAAGTTAGATATCAAGATTTGAACACTAGGTCTTATGGGGTGTTTTAGTGCCAAAGGAACATCATCAAATTTTAGTGTCACATGGATCCCCCTGACTGCTACAGAGGGAGGGAATAAGTTTACAGCCAAAGAGGAAGTCAGGGAACCAGGGAGGAGGATATCCAGGTCACCCGGGTGAAAGGTATGGGGAAACACTTACACTCCTTGGGGTTTCCCCATAGATTATTCTCTTGTATAGACACTTGGGATTCAACAGAGGCAGGCAGAGGCCTTGATCTCAGCAAAATAGGTATTTCTGGGCATGAAACCATCCACACTTTTCCTCTCTCAGAATTCTTCATGGCTAAAAATCAAATGGAGAAGACAACTTACTCTTTGTGTAAACAAACGGGCTCACCAATCACCACACAAACCCATTTGTTCTTCCCATAGAAGCTTTGCTCTCTTCTCTCATTTCCACTATGTCACCATTTCTCTAGCTACTGTTTTTGTGACTTTCTGTATATATCTAAATAAATTTCTCCTACGGATCTATCTTTGGTCCACTGGATTTCCAACACTTGCAGAAACTGAGTCTAAGGTTTATCAGCCCTAATAAATGATGGCTGGACCACACAGAATCAGCTAGAAATGAGTGCCCAGAATGGCTGTCTTCCATACCTGCTGCTGCCATTACACAGACTCACACAGCACTTTGCCTGCCCTTGCCTTATTCCCACCCTCCACTCCGCCACTCCAGTCAGTGCTTTTCTCATTGACTCTCATGAATCCTTTTAGTGGCTTATATCCCAGAGCCCTAACCCACCACTCCACGAGACACCTAACAGGTAGAATCTGGTCTGGCTTCTTTGCCCATCTCTCAATTCCTGTCCAGAGCCAGGCTTAGAGACCATGCTCAGAAGGCACTTGTTGAGCTGGATTTGTGCAATTCAACAAGCCACAGTCGGCCACGCCATGGAGCCCCATCAACAAGGCCACAGGAGGCACCTTGCTAACCCACTTAAGAAAATAAACTGTTTGCAAATTCTTTCCCCACATTCATTTGCAGAGAAACAATTAGTGTGCTAATTAAAATGGAGTCTTATCTGTTCATTAAAGTAAGCCCAGCAGGACTTCCAGTTGGCAAGATTTTGTTGGCACAAAGTTGGAGGTTCTCTGGTAGCAAAAAAGAAGCCATTTTCCTTTCTCATCCAATGTTGAATAATTCAGGTGACTGCTGGATTTGGCTGACCCCTGACTCCAAGGACTAGAGTGTGCCAGGCACACATGGGTCAATCCCCAAGTCCCGACTCAAATGGGTGAAAATTTGTGATACTTTTCCTGGCCTCATGGGAAGTGTCTTGTTTCATATAGAATTTGGTGTTCAAATTAATAGTATACACACGATTTCAGAAGGGAATGTTTAACCTACTTAAGAGAACACTGTTTTCAAGCAATTAGTACCATTTGCACACAATGAATGAACTAATTGCAGATAAGCCTTATTTCTGCCTTGAAGAGAGAACGGGCAGGACGGCACTTGGCAGCACTTTGCCAACGGTTAGTTAGTACCACATGTTCATGAAAGGAATAATATTGTGACTCACTGAAAGTAATCCCCTATCTAGATTCCTAAGTCATTCCCAGTCATTCTCACTGGGCCTTAATGGCACCGTATAGAAAATGGGGGTAATACCTATCTCATAAGGATGTCATAAGCAGTTAACAAGTGCTGTGCTAGCCACATGTGAGAGCCAAATTCACTCTGGCCTTCCCCCAAATCTCATCAAATGAGGAGACAGATTCTGGGTGCAGCTGCTGCTAGTGACGACCAGGCACCCCAGCTGGCTCTCTAGTTCGAAGTCACGGAATTAGGGGAAGAACAACATAGATGAACCTTGGACTTGGACTCTGCTGCCTTGTAGCTGAGCAATTTGCCACCCGACCTGTCCCCTGAGGTCAAAGGAACTGGGTAAATTATCATTTAGCTTGAATGTGGTTTAAACATTTTTCTTTTTTTTTTTTTTTTTTTTTTTTTTTTTTTTTTTTTTTTATTTTTTATTTTTTATCTTTATTTAAACACCGTGATTACAAACATGATTATAGTTGTATGATTACAGTCATGTAAAGAGCACCCCCCCTTCACCGGTGTAACATTCCCACCACCAATTTCCCAGATCTCCCTCCTCCCCACCCCCCTACACCTGTACTCGAGACAGGCTTTCTACTTCCCTCATTCATTCACATTTTATGATAGTTTTCAGTGTAGTCATCTCTGCAACTGCACTCATCACTCTATGTGATGAGCTGCATGTCCTGAGCTGCACCTACCAGCCCTCATCTTCTTGTCTCTGAGATATTGTTAAAAATGTCCTTCATTTTTCTTAAAGCCCATAGATGAGTGAAACCATTCTGCGTCTTTCTCTCTCCCTCTGACTTACTTCACTCAGCATAATAGATTCCATGTACATCCATGTATTGGAAAATTTCATGACTTCATCTCTCCTGATGGCTGCATAGTATTCCATTGTGTATATGTACCACAGTTTCTTCAGCCACTCATCTGTTGAAGGGCATCTTGGTTGTTTCCAGAGTCTGGCTATTGTAAATAGCGCTGCAATGAATATAGGAGTAAGGAAGGGTTTTTTGTATTGTATTTTTGTGTTTCTTGGGTATATTCCTAGGAGTGGTATAGCTGGATCGTATGGAAGCTCAATTTCCAGTTTGTGAAGGAATCTCCATATCGCTTTCCATAAAGGTTGTACTAGACGGCATTCCCACCAGCAGTGAAAAAGAGTTCCTTTCTCTCCACATCCCCGCCAGCACTGCTTGTTTTCCTTTCTTGTGATGTGTGCCAATCTCAGTGGCGTGAGGTGGTACCTCATAGTAGTTTTGATTTGCATCTCCCTGACGATTAGTGATGTTGAACATCTTTTCATGTGCCTTTTGGCCATTTGCCTTTCTTCTTTTTCAAAGTGTCTGTTCATTTCTTCTCCCCATTTTTTGATGGGGTTAGTTGTTTTTTTCTTGTATAGTTCTGTCAGTACCTTGTAAATTTTGGATATTAGCCCTTTATCTGATGTGTATTGGGTGAATAATTTCTCCCACTCAGTGGGTGGCCTTTGTATTCTGGGCGCTATTTCCTTTGAGATGCAGAAGCTTTTCAGCTTAATATAGTCCCATCTGTTTATCTCTGCTTCCACTTGCTTGGAAAGTGCTGTCTCCTCCTTAAAGATGCCTTTAGTCTCAATGTCCTGGAGTGTTTCACCTACATGTTGTTCTATATACCTTATAGTTTCAGTTCTGATATCAAGGTCTTTAATCCATTTGGATTTTACCTTTGTATATGGTGTTAGCTGGGGGTCTGAGTTCGCTTTTTTGCAAGTGGTTAACCAGTTGTGCCAACACCACTTGTTGAATAGGCTTTCCCTGCTCCATTTAGGATTTTTTGCTCCTTTATCAAAAACAAGGTGGTTATATGTCTGAGGAACCTTCTCTGAGTACTCAAGCCTATTCCACTGATCTGAGGGTCTGTTTTTATTCCAATACCATGCTGTTTTATAACTGTTGCTTTGTAATACAACTTAAAATTGGGGAAAGTAATGCCTCCCATATTCCTTTTCCCAAGGAGTGCTTTAGCTATTCGAGGTTGTTTGTTGTTCCAGATGAATTTCAGAAGTATTTGATCCACTTCTTTGAAAAATGTCATGGGTATCTTTAGAGGAATCGCGTTAAATCTGTACAATGCTTTTGGAAGTATTGCCATTTTAATGATGTTGATCCTGCCAATCCATGAGCATGGTATGTGTTTCCATTTCCGCGTGTCCTCTCTTATTTCTTGGAGCAGTGTTTTGTAGTTTTCTTTGTATAGATCCTTCACATCTTTAGTCAGGTTGACTCCAAGATATTTGAGTTTGTGTGGAACTAATGTGAATGGGATTGTTCTCTTAATGTCCATTTCTTCCCTATCATTATTCGTGTATAAAAAGGCCATTGATTTTGTGTGTTAATTTTGTATCCTGCCACTTTGCTATACAAATCTATTATTTCTAGAAGCTTTTTGGTAGAGTCTTTAGGGTTTTCTAAGTAGAGTATCATGTCATCTGCAAACAGTGAGAGCTTGACTTCTTCCTTTCCTATCTGAATTCCCTTGATATCTTTTTCTTGCCTAATCGCTATAGCAAGTACTTCCAGTGCTATGTTGAATAGGAGTGGTGAGAGAGGACAGCCTTGTCTTGTACCAGAATTTAGAGGAAAGGATTTTAGTTTTTCTCCATTGAGGATAATATTTGCCACTGGCTTCTGGTAGATGGCTTTGACTATATTGAGAAAGGTTCCTTTTATTCCTATCTTGCTGAGAGTTTTAATCAAGAATGGGTGTTGAACCTTATCAAATGCTTTTTCTGCATCTATTGATATGACCATGTGATTTTTATTTTTGTTTTGTTTATGTTGTGTATTATATTAATAGATTTACGGATGTTAAACCATCCTTGCATTCCTGGGATGAAACCTACTTGATCAAAGTGAATGATCTTCTTGATGAGGCACTGGATCCTGTTCGCCAGGATTTTGTTGAGGATCTTTGCATCTGTGTTCATCAGGGATATTGGTCTGTAATTTTCTTTTTTGGCAGCATCTCTATCAGGTTTTGGTATTAAGGTGATGTTGGCTTCATAAAAGCTATTTGGAAGTATTCCTGTTTTTTCGATTTCATAAAAGAGCCTGGCCAGAATTGGTAGTAGTTCCTCTTGAAAGGTTTGAAAGAATTCATTCGTGAATCCATCAGGGCCTGGGCTTTTGTTTTTGGGTAAATTTTTGATTACAGTTTTAATTTCCTCAATAGTGATGGGGGTGTTTAGATATGCTACCTCTTCTTTATTCAACCGTGGAAGGTTATATGAGTTCAGAAATTTATCCATTTCTTCCAGGTTCTCATATTTAGTGGCATAGAGTTTCTCAAAGTATTCTCTGAATACCCTTTGAATCTCTGCAGTATCTGTAGTGATCTCCCCCTTCTCATTTCTAATACGCGTTATCAAGTTTCTCTCTTTCTTTTGCTTTGTGAGTTTTGCCAATGGTCTATCAATCTTGTTTATTTTTCAAAGAACCAACTTCTGCTTTCGTTGATCTTTCGGATTGTTTTTTGGGTTTCCACTTCGTTGATTTCTGCTCTCAGCTTTGTTATTTCCTTCTGTCTCCCTATTTTTGGGTCCTTTTGTTGAGCACTTTCTAGTTCTATTAGCTGTGTCATTAAGCTACTCAGGTAAGCTCCTTCTTCCTTCCTGATGTGTGCTTGCAAAGCTATAAATTTTCCTCTCAGTACTGCTTTTGCTGTGTCCCATAAGTTCTGATAGTTTGTGTCTTTATTGTCATTTGTTTCCAGGAACCTTTTGATTTCCTCCTTGATTTCATCTCGGACCACTGGTTATTGAGTATGAGGCTGTTTAACTTCCAGGTGTTAAATTTTTTCTTCTGTGTCCCTTTGCAGTTCACATCTAACTTCAGAGCCTTGTGGTCAGCAAAGGCAGCCTGCAAAATGTCTATCTTTTTTATTTTATGGAGGTATGTTTTATGTGCCAGCACATGATCTATCCTGGAGAATGATCCATGTACATTGGAAAAGAATGTGTATCCAGGTTTCTGAGGATAGAGTGCCCTATATATATCTACTAGGCCTCTTTCATCCATTTCTTTTTGCAGGTCTAGTATATTTTTGTTGGGTTTCCATTTGGTTGACCTATCAAGTGTTGACAAGCCTGTGTTGAGGTCTCCCACAATTATTGTGTTATTATTGATATCCTTCTTCAGATTTGTCAACAATTGTATTAAATACTTTGCTGGACCCTCATTCGGTGCGTATATGTTTAGGAGAGTGATTTCTTCTTGCTGTACAAATCCCTTGATTAGTACATAATATCCATCTTTGTCCCTTACAATTTTTCTGAGTATAAAGTTTGTGTCATCTGATATTAGTATGGCCACCCCCGCTTTTTTAAGGGTGTTGTTTGCTTGAATGATTTTCCTCCAGCCTTTGATTTTGAGTCTATGTTTATTCTGACTATTCAGGTGTGTTTCTTGTAGACAGCAGAAGGTTGGCTTCAGTTTTTTGATCCATTTCGCCACTCTGTGCCTCTTAACTGGTGCATTTAGTCCATTGACATTGAGAGAAATAATTGTCATGGGATTTATTGCCATCTTTGTGTAGAAGTTTGGTGTGTTTTTTGTTCTGTCTTGTTTTTAGAGTAGATCTTTCAGTTTTTCTTTTAAGGCTGGTTTTGAGTCTGCAAAGATTTTGAGCTGTTGTTTATCTGTGAAGCCGTGTATACATCCGTCAAACCTGAAACTTAGTTTTGCTGGGTGCAATATTCTTGGCGAAGCATTTATTTCATTGAGTTTTGCCACTACGTCCCACCACTGCCTTCTGGCCTTGAGTGTTTCTGGTGACAGGTCTGCTGTAAATTTCAAGGATGCTCCGTGGAATGTAATTTCCCTTTTCGATCTTGCTGCTTGCAGTATTCTATCTCTATCGGTGGGTTTCATCATGGTGACTAGGATGTGTCTTGGGGTGTTTCTACTGGGGTCTTTTTTAGCTGGTACTCTTCGGGCATGCAGGATTTGGTCACATGTTTTCTTTAGCTCTGGTAGTTTCTCTGTGATGATGTTCTTAACCATTGATTCTTCCTGAAGATTTTCTTCTTGGGTCTCTGGAACTCCAATGATTCTGAAGTTGTTTCTGTTGAGCTTATCAAAGACTTCTATTTTCATCTTCTCATATTCTTTGAGTAAATTTTCCATTGTCTGATCATTTGATTTGAGGTTTTTTTCTAATCTCTTCTGCTGTGTAAAGTTGTTATGCATCTCATCTTCTAAAGCACTAATTCTATCCTCAGCTGCTGTTAACCTGTTGGAAAACTCATCCATTATGTTCTTCAATTCGTCTATTGAGTTTTTCAGACCTGTTATCTGATCTGATATTTCAGTTTGGAGTTTTCTGATTTCTGTCTTCATATTCTCTTGATTTTTATTAGTGCTCTGATTTATACTTTCTTTGATATCTGATAGCAACCTCCATATTTCGTCTCTAAACTCCATTTCTGAAAGACTGCTTAGGTAGTTGGTCGTTGTTGGGTCATCAGAGTTTCCATCTTCATTCTCTATGGTTGAAGTTGGTCTGCGTAGTCTCCCCATTGTCTCGCTTACGCTGTGGGTTTTTCTACGTGTTGTGGTGGTACTCATTGGCGAGGTGGAGTGCGCGGCCGCGAAGCGCAGCGGAGCGGCCGCGCTCCGGCCCCCAAACACTCACCTCAGCCGAGGCAAGCCGTCAGGGGATGCCTGGGGAGGCCCCCAAGTGTCTGCCAAGCAAAGAAACCAGCACAATCCACAACTCCAACAGAAAACTCACAGCCCCAGCGAGACACGCCTTGAAGAGATTAATGCTGAATCAGGTCAAAGTTCCCAGGTTGATGCAGGCTGGGGAGGTCCCAAAATGTCTGCCGGGCCTAGGGGTCCAGCAGTCAGCCTGATCTGCAACTCCGGCCCCCAAACACTCACCTCAGCCGAGGCAAGCCGTCAGGGGATGCCTGGGGAGGCCCCCAAGTGTCTGCCAAGCAAAGAAACCAGCACAATCCACAACTCCAACAGAAAACTCACAGCCCCAGCGAGACACGCCTTGAAGAGATTAATGCTGAATCAGGTCAAAGTTCCCAGGTTGATGCAGGCTGGGGGAGGTCCCAAAATGTCTGCCGGGCCTAGGGGTCCAGCAGTCAGCCTGATCTGCAACTCCGGCCCCCAAACACTCACCTCAGCCGAGGCAAGCCGTCAGGGGATGCCTGGGGAGGCCCCCAAGTGTCTGCCAAGCAAAGAAACCAGCACAATCCACAACTCCAACAGAAAACTCACAGCCCCAGCGAGACACGCCTTGAAGAGATTAATGCTGAATCAGGTCAAAGTTCCCAGGTTGATGCAGGCTGGGGGAGGTCCCAAAATGTCTGCCGGGCCTAGGGGTCCAGCAGTCAGCCTGATCTGCAACTCCGGCCCCCAAACACTCACCTCAGCCGAGGCAAGCCGTCAGGGGATGCCTGGGGAGGCCCCCAAGTGTCTGCCAAGCAAAGAAACCAGCACAATCCACCGGTTTAAACATTTTTCAAACGTGTAAATTCCTTCACTTCTTTCTCTTTTGTCAAGGAGACAAACTTTTCCATTGCCCTCTTAGGTTCAGTCATGTGGGCCCACAAACAAGATCAGAGGAAAGGAGAAAAGACTCATGATTTTCGTCAACACATAGAAAATTCACAGAAAAGAACATAAACTCAAAGAAGCAGTAATGAAGTTCATCTACTCTTTTATTGTATTTGGGAAGGGTGTCTTTCCCCAAGCAGTGTTCAGGAGGCCTGGGACACATACCAGTACTGCTCAGCCAGCAGTTCAGTGCAAAGAGGTTACGCTGTCTGGGCCCTGGGGTTCCAGGGATCTGCCCATTGCTCCAGAGCCTCCAGGAGTGTACCCTGTGATGCTTAGAGAACCATGTGGTACAAAGAAACAATCCTGGGTTGGAGAAATGCTTCCCCATACTATCTCCCAGCCCCTCCTCTATTCTTTTAACCAAAGAGTTTGGTCATGTATTTCCAGGGACAATACATTGTGGAAAAGTCACTAGAAATATGAGAGATCCAACAGAAAAGTCAGTACTATTTTAAAGTCTGTTTATGCAAATTTATCTCCAAGTGCCTTTCCTGTCCTTAAGGATGAATTGCTCTTCTCTCCTCCGTACTCCTGAGAGGACTGATAGTCCCCAAAGGAGAGTTTATGCCCTGCTTTTAAACCGATAAGAGAACTGGAGAGGCCTCTGCCTGTAAGTTGACACTTGTTTTTAGCTCAAAAGAATTCTTATGCGACCAGTTTTGGGACAACACCTTCTGATCTCCTCCCATACTAAGGAACCACAGCAGGATCTGATCACAGTTTTAGTGAGTGCAGGAGATGCAGCTGCAGAGTTTCCTCACTGAGTTTAGCTCTTGACCATGGGTGGAACCTTGAATCAACATCGCCAACCCAGATGGAGAAGCATTCCTCTGCTCCGTCATTCATTCCACAAATACAGAGCATCTGTTGCCCATCATCTTATCTCATAGGAAGCAGACAAGGGAGCAAAGGTGGAGGAGGATTCTGGATAGTGTGTGAGGCCAGGAAACCAATAAAATCATCAAATCATCGCAGGCTAGGAGGGTGGGGATTCATTTGCATTCCCAACAAGCACAATCTGAACAAAGAATTCAAGTGCAGATGGTTTCTGAAGGTGATTCCAGGAAATGCTGACCTGGAGTATGTTACTGGGAGGTGAGAAAGGGAAGAAAATAAGGGAAGAAATACAAGGATCTAGGGGGTATGGGGTGCTCAGTGAGATCAAGCAAGCCTCATCATTACCCCCCCCCCTCTTGAAGACAAAGGACTGTGTGTTTACTCAGCAATGGTTGAGGACTCTTGGAAACTGGGGCTCTGATTCCCTGATATCTCTGACAAGCTGCAAGCAGGTCATGTCCATCTGGTGCCCCCAAAATAGCCCCAGGTTGGCAATACCTCCAGAAAGGACTAAGTTCTAGGGGTTTCCACAGAGAGCAGGAAGGGGTGCACTCATGAGTTTTTAAACCAACTCTGGCTTTTCCTAGCTAGAATTCTTTTTCTTGGCAAAGTTGGGGAACCAGGAGAAAAGAGGTGTTTTCTTTTCTCTTTATCTTGTGAATTCATTTCAAAATGTAGAGAAGAGCGTTTGCCTTGTACGTGGCAAATCCAGGATCTGGATTCGACCCTGGGTTTGATCCCAAATGTTCCATATGGTCCCCCTATCCAGGAGCGAATTTTTGAGCGCATAGCCAGAAGTAAACCCTTAGGGTCATCGGTTGTGCCCCCGCCAAAAAAAAAAAAAGAAAAAGAAAAGAAAGAAAAAGAAAAAGGAAAGAACTGTATGAGTGGGACCAAAAAAAAAAAAAAAACCCTTTATTTTTAATTTCTTGAACCTTTTTGGTTATCTTTTTTAGTGATAGGAAGCTTCCTCACTGCCAAACTCTTGAGCCCCTATTTCTGACTGACAAACAAGGACAGTCTCCACGATGGCAAATCATCAGAAGAGATTGTAGGGCCACACCACAGCCATCCAGCCTGCAGAGTTCAGTGATGGCACCTCCTAGGCATCCATGACATCCTTAGTGGCCGGAAGAACTCAGTGGGAGTCAGTACTGCACTTGTCACCAAGCTCTTTTCAGTATCCTCTGTAGAAATCTGTTCCTGTAATGCTTGTGACCTTGACACTGTGGACAATTCCAGTTATTGTGTAGCGTATTCCTCAGTCTGGGTTTCTTCAAGAACGGCCTCTTTTCTGGATTCAAGCTGTGCATTGGGCCTGAAGAGTCACTGAAGACTGCTCTGTCCTTCAGCTTCAGAACAGGAAGTGCAAGGTTAAATTTGTGATTATCCGATCACCTGATTCAGATGGAGACTGTAGACTTTCTCTTTTTCTCTTTGTAATGAGTATGGATGCTGTGGTGAGGCACTTTGGGACTACTTAGCTATCTCGTTCCTCATTGAACGTTAGCCACTCGTTGTAGCAGCCATTGATAAATCCTGGTGGATTCGTTATTAAGTTGATGACTACCGAGCAGTGATTTTTCTAGTTCCCTCATTTTTTCTCCATTTCTGAGTTAGTTGGTTTCTTGCTGTAATACATTTCTCTTCTCTCTGATTATTCATTCAATCACATCTACAGAGACTCATGACTTGGCTAGTCTAGTCAATAGATTTATAATCTGTTGCAAACATCATTTATTTTGATGTTTAATTTCTCCCAGATATGAGGATTAGGAACCCTTTAGACTAGCTTTTGTGCCCTTTGCTATTTTGTCATCATACTTTGAACATTTCCTCATTTTCTAGTGCAAGATGTTATAGCTAGCTTATATTTTTTCCTGCATCAGCTTTGAAGCCATTCATTTTTCCAAAGAACCTTTATTTCTTTTAGTGGAGAAAAGTATTTAGAAACCAAAAGCTGCATGTTAAAGGTTTTGCTTCTTTGGGGGGCTAGGTATTTTCAGGGCTCTCAGTGATTATAATATTTTTTTCCTCCATAGCCATTTATTCATCTATATCTATACATGAAAGCAGGAATTTACAGTATATTCTCTAATTCCAATTAAATACCATAGGGCTTAATCTAATCTTTCACCATGTCCATGTTTGCAACCCTACAAAATTAGGAATCACTAGGAAACAAATCCTCAATCTGTTCACTTATTAGATCACCCCTCCATAAGTAACTAATCTCCTCTTGCCACTGCGGTCCATGTCTGTAGTCATCCTCTTCATCCTGCCAAGATTAAGGATGAATCTTTACCCTATGTCCCCAATTACTATCTCTACATAAAAAACACCCTGTTTACTTGCTCAAGCTGCAAGAACTCCAGCAAGGTTGCCAGAGCACAAATCTCTGCTTAAACTCTCTCTCTCTCTCTCTCTCTCTCTCTCTCTCTCTCTCTCTCTCTCTCTCACACACACACACACACACACACACACACCACACACACACACACACATCTTACTGCCATCAGTTCAATTTAAGGGCTTTAGTTGTGCTATTCAAGAAGAAACATAGATGTGTTATTCAAGAGGGTGCCATGAACTGGAATTATAGCACTGACAATGACTCCTGTCTTCATTTGGATTCTACAGAAACAATATGTGAGGACAGAATAGATGTACACATAAATATACATGTGTATGTGCAGCTTACTCAAGAAATCCATCCTTTCAGGTAAAAAAAAACAGAAGGGGTAAGACACCAGAAAACCATACCAGGGAAGAAGTAGCACAGGACCAGGGACAAGTTACTGGGTCTTGCAATGCTGTCTTAACTACTTCCACTGCATACATTTTCTCTTCTTTGTAATGAACAACGATTTCTGTTCAGGGTACAATTGACTAGGGGTCAAGAAACTTTTTCTCCAGAGACAGGTGGTAAACATTGTAGACTTTGAAGGCCATGTAATGTTTACCACTTAACTCTCTCCTCTAAGCCAGCACAGACAATATGTAGGTGAATGAGATGGTTGAGTTCCTAGAAAACTGTCATTACAGAAATAGATTGTGGCTGAAACAGATCTGTGAGTTGCCTCCCCTGCCAGACTAAACAAGTAGTCACTTCCTGAGAGATCAATTTATAAAGGGCCCCTCTAAAAACAATCATAATCTCTTCCAGTCCTTTCTTGTTTTTCAAGCTTTAGAGAAAGAAGGTGATTCTGGGAAATGAGAACAATAGTTTAAATTTTTTTCCCACTTGGGAACTGGATTCAGGGACAAACTGACCCATCAAGGGCTCAGATCTCTGCTAGATCTCCCTGCCTTACAGTGCAGGATGGACTGAAATGGAGAATTAAACGTAAAGGCTTAGAAATATGACAGCATGACTTATATAAGCACTATTATGCCCCTGCCTTGCAGTATACAAAAGCATTGATTCAAAATGGATCAAATACTTGGAAGAGTTAAAATGGCAATAGTATTATAAGAAGACCGAAGTGTGACTCCTGGATTAAGCCGTGTTTCATGTTTCACAAGCAATCAGAGAAGAAATAGTACATGGAGTTCATCAAAACTTAAAACTATTTTATGTCAAGCAACACTGTGATGGTTATTAGTTTCATGTCCATGTGGTGATACTAGAGCATAGTTTGCAGTCATTTACACAAGTACTTGCCTAGATGTTGTGCTGAGGCAATTTTGTAGATGAAGTTGACATCTATAGTCAGTTGGATGTTAAGTAAAAGAGGTTTCCTCCGGAAGATGGGTTGCTCTCATCTCACTACTTGAAAACCTAAGATTGATGGGAGAAGGTAGGGTTCTGCCTCGAGACCATCATCAATCCTGTCTGGCTCTTCAACCTACAGGCTGCCCTATGAATTTCAGACTTGCTGGTCCCTACAATTGCATGAGCCAAATTCCCTCTCAACAAAGTAAATCTCTTTGTTATTTCATCCATTTCTCTAGAGGACTCTGGCTGATATAGACGTTGTCAAGAAAGTGAAGAGACAATCAAAAGACTGGATAAAAAATATTTACAAATCATGGGCAAGGGAGATGGCTCAAAAGGCTGGAAAACAGTCCTGGGTTGGATTCCCATTCCCTGAGCATTACAAAGAGCTATTCTTGAACTACATAGGGTATGATCCCAACACCTCATTAAGTATATATGTATGTATGTATATATATATATATATATACAAATCATATCTCTGGTAAGTATCCAGAATATATGAACCTTCAGTATTAAAGTATGGGGACTCTTAGTACTCAACAATAAAAAGACAAATAGCCCAATCTGTAAATGAGTAAAGAGTTTGAATGGGCATTTCTCCAAAGGAGATCTACAAATGGCCAATAAGTACATGAAAAGATACTTAAGATCATTAGTCATTAAGGAAATGCAAATCAACGCCAGGGCTACCACTATGCACCCGCTAGGATGGCTGTCATTTATAAAACGGGAATGTGAAAAATAATAAGAAATGCCAGGGAAGCAGGGAATATATTGGGGATGTTAAATGTAAGAACTACTGGGATAAGGGGATTATAAGGTCCTCAAAAAGTTAATCATGGAGTTCATATGAACATATAAGCAATTTCACTTCCACATATAGAACTTAGAGAATTGAAAATGTGTATTTTCCATGCAAAACCTTAAACACCTGACTTACAGAGATGCCCTGTTAGATTCCCAGAATTTCACTGTTCCCTAAACCCTTCCATGATCTTTCCTAAGCACTATGCTGGGAGTAGCACCTGACTACAGCCAGGTATGGTCCAAAACCAGAAACAAAAAAAGCAACTTACACAGTTTTCAAAACATATTCAAAGAGACTGGAGAAACTACAACAGGTAAGGTGATTATCTTGCAAGCAACCAATCCCAGGTCAATCCCTAGTATTGCATATGGTCTCCTGAGCACTGCCAAAAGTAAATTATGAGCAGAGCCAAGTGTGAAAAAAAAAATCCCCCCAAAAAAATCACAATTAAAGAGGAAAAAAAATTCCCTTGGAGGGCCATGAAATGCAGGTGATTAAACACAAGGTCTGGCACATGTTAAGTATTTATTCTACCATTTGAATTCTCTCCCTAGCCCAGCATATATAGACATACTGCTATCAGCTTTTGTAAGTCAAAAAAAGTATCTATTTTGCTTTAATTTTTTGAAATAAAATGATATGAAACTTTAGCTGATCGATTCTTTTTGTTTTGTTTTGTTTTTGTGTTTTGGTTTTTGGGCCACACACCCGGCGTTGCTCAGGGGTTACTCCTGGCTGTCTGCTCAGAAATAGCTCCTGGCAGGCACAGGGGACCATATGGGACACTGGGATTCGAACCAACCACCTTTGGTCCTGGATCGGCTGCTTGCAAGGCAAACGCCGCTGTGTTATCTCTCCGGGCCCTGATCGATTCTTTTTCTTTTAGAATTTTGTAGGTGTCATTTAGTTGTCTTCTGGGTTGTAATGTTTTGGTGAAAAGTTCACTCCTGTTATAATCTTCTATCTCCTTTGTATAATTTATTCTTACTCTTTGAGTGCCTTTAAGATTTTCTCTTGGGCCAGAGTGATAGTACAATGATTAGGGAGCTTGCCTTGCATTCAGCTGACCCTGGTTCGATCCTTGGAATCCCGTATGGTTTCCTGAGCCACTAAGAGTGATACTTGAGCACAGAGCCAGAAAGTATCCCCTGAGCACTGCCAGGTGTGGCCCAGAAAGATTTCCTCTTGATCCCTGATTTTTAGTGGTTGTGATATGACAATAGAGTGAGCTTCTTGTATGCATTCATCTTTTAGACGACTATTGAAAATCTGTCTTTCTGAATTTTTACCTAGTTTGAAAGTATTTTGGTCATTAAAATTTTAATTTTCTTCCTATTATGGTTTTAATTTTCTTCATTGGCTGGTTCCTCAATTACTTGTATGATAATTCACTAAATAGTGATTCAAGGCCACCGATACTGTTTATTTTCTTTTTCTGTGCATTTTGTTATGCATAGATCCTATGGTTGTTTCCAATTCACAGATCTTTTCTTCTACAGTGTTCACTGCTGATCTCATTCAATTTTTTTATTTTAGTTTTTGGAAGATTTGCCATCCTCACTTCCTCTTGCTTTAAGATCAGTCAGTGCTGTCTGTTTTCAATATCTACAAGCCAGCTGCTAAGTATATATTTTTTTATTCTTAGTGGTTAAAAGCAGAAAGGTAATTCTGCTCCTCTGTACCTTCCACCAACTCCACCTTATTTGTGGCCAGCAATAGAATTCAAACATGTTTTAAAACCACCACATTGAACTTGTCAGATGAGAATTGAAAAGTGAGTTATGGTAGATTAATTGGCTTTTATTAGGAAAGAAATGGGTTCTGCCCACTCTAGGACTTTGGTTTTGTTGGCCATGTCTGAAAATGTGAAACCAGAGCAGTTTAGAACAAAACTCAGGAATCTTCTACAACCTCCTCCCCAGGTTGAACAGATACCAAATTATACCCTTTATGAGTCTTATCTGTCTTCTTCTACATTCTTAAGAACTGAAGAAGTGTGGCTGTCAGTTAGTAGTGAGAATTCCCTTGGTAGTCATCATTCCTGCTTGCAGGTCTGATTATGTCAGTGCTAAATGGCTTCAGGGTTAGGACTGGGCTAGAATTAGAGTTCAGGCTTCTGTTTCTGCCCTCCTTTTGTCCTGTTTGAGCAGAATTTGTTTGCTTGATTTTCCCCCTGTTCAACCTAAGATACCAACCCCTTTTTATCACACCACCAAATGTAAGTGACTTTCAGTGAAATACCTAATAATCCTGACTTTCTTATCTTACTAATGCAGGGGATTAAACTGGTGATAGAGATAGAGAAATCAGACGAAACCACCAGAGTGTGGCTGCAAAAAGTGATCCTAACATTCACAGTCACAGCATCCAGATCAGTGCCTAGATCTGATGGGTACTGGAATCCTTGCTGCTGCTTTGTGTTGGGCCAGACTGCTTGGGTCCCAGAACCTAAAGTCTTTCTGAAGATAGGGCAGAAGTAAAAATTTAAGACAGATTAGGATAATCTGGGCCTCGATTCCTTCCACACTGAACCCAAAAAGAATCAGTGGAATATGAGCTGAGTTAAATTCTGATCCTGGCTTCTCCACTTGTAGCTTTGTGACTTCAAATTAATATTGTAAAAATAACTGTGCCTGTATATATGTATGTATGTATGCATATATGTATAATGTATGAGTATGTATATATGTGTGGATGTATGCACTCTATGTATAATAGTGCATCATGTATGATCTTGTCTATGTGTGAGTGTACTTGTGTGTATCCTTAAGTCCTTAGAGATTTGCCTTGGGCATACACATTGATGAACTTAGCCCCTTTTTTTTAAGTGTATTGAGGTCTTAAAAGAGACTCTGGGTGCTGACTTTTGGAAAAATATTGGTTGCTTTAAAAGGAAAGATGTTTTAGGAAAGGTGATCACCCAGACTGCCAGCTTTACAGCTTATGTGTTAGAAAGGCTGTTGATGGGGGAGACCTAGGCCAGTCCTCTGTCTTCAACTTCTCTGCTAAAGTTTATTTAATCAGATGGGTGCATTCAGAGGTCTCATGGGCACCAAGCATGCGGGCTACCTCCCACCCTGAGTCTGCAACAAAGAGCACGCTTCCTAATGGAAGGAGGGAAGCTCATCTCACTGACTAGTTTGTTTGCCTGTTTTCTGCAAAAAACACTTGCAAACATGGAGAAGGTAAAATCTATATCTCCACTGGCTCCTATCTAAAGCAGCCAGCTGGGATGCCAGCCAAATTTTCTGGGCTAGAAATGAAAAGGGAATATTTTTTCCTCATGTCTGCATGAAGCTGTCTGCCTTCAGGCCTGTGTATTCCATAAGGGTCACTAACAGAGCTCACACTTTGTGAGTCTGGGGGAATCTCAGTCCTAATTCCAAATCTTTTTTTTCCCTCCGTGTTATTAATGTTTTTTTTTTTTGCTTGTATCAGTGAAGATTTCTCTGGAGGTGCCTACTGACAGAATTATTTTGGATGAAAACTACCCCTTACCATTGGTGGGGTGTAGATCTATTATATCCTCTCTCCGCCACATAAAGGTTGATGATCAAGAAATTGAAGATCATGGGCCTGTGGTTTTATAATTCCTGGCAAAGAAAAGAAAAGTAGATTATGTTCAATTGGTTTCTCCTAAAAGGCTTGGTCATACCAAGAATAAAAGATTTTTGAAAGGCAGCAATTATGGAAGGATCCAACACTCTTGTTATTTGCTGTCTGGTTGGCCAGGGCAGGTCTAGGAGGATAAATTATGGGCATCTGAGTGTCTCTGCCCTTTGTTCACTTACTGCCCGCCTGGCCACTCTGAGGTTGTGTCTAGCCCCAGCGTGTGACTGAGAAAATGTGTATGTTTGGCCAAATAAAAAGGCTTCCCAGCTCAGAAAAAGCCTGGTTGACTCTAGAATATGATGTCACTCATTTCTTTCTATGCTGTGTAGAGCTTTTAGTTCATAAAAGTTCATAAAAAGACTTCTTCACTTTGTAGAGAATGTAATAAGAAAGATTCTTTTCAAAATCATAGTCCCTAATCCTATTTAGCATGACTCCTGGGCTCAGAACTCAGCTTGAGCACAGCATTAAAGAAACTGAAAACAGTTTGTTCTCTTAAGTACAACCACCAACCTCTGCCTTTGTGGACCGCACGAGCACATAAATGGCACAGATTCAATTCTATAGACATTGTCAAAGAGTCTCTGATTGCTAGAGCTGGATGGAAAATGTTTGTGCATTATGTACATGCATGCATGAGTTTGTGTGTGTGTGTGTGTGTGTGTGTGTGTGTGTGTGTGTGTGCTTCTGTGCATGCACCTATTAGGGAAGAGGTACAAGAATGAAATATAAACAAAATCTTATGATTGCCCTTTAAGTCTCTTCAGAAGTCACAAACTGCCTTGAAAATACTGAAGACTAAGGCAACCAATAAGTTGACACCGGCCTTTCCTCTTAGTTTCTACCTTTTACACACACCTGGTACTCTCCTTTTTCTACCTTCTCCACTCAAGTTGACACTCCCTTGTATCACCAGAGGACTTTTTCCCCTTATGAAAGGAGAGGTAAAAAGGACACCCATAGTCTAGGGTCTATCTTCATGACCCTGGAGCTTCCCCTTTCTCTTCTACCACTTTCCTATTCCTCCACTCCCTATACCCAACATATCACCTATATTCCCTGGAGGCACAGCAGCCAAGCAACCGAAGGATAATGAAAGCTGCTATCTGGAAACCAGTACCAAGAAAAGCTGATATAATTTACTATCATGGTCCTTGACGTTTGGCAAGCAAAGACAGGGTGGAGAAAAGGAGAGATGGGGAGGAGGGCCTCCTCTTCCGAAGCTTCTGGAACAAAGAGAGCAATCTGGATGGCTTCCAGTCAGTGATCACAACTTTCTGAGTGGCTATCTAATTAGCGCCTGCCCTGATTCTGAGCAGGTTTCTAAGATATAAACAGGGACGCTTGGCTTCCCCTCAACTTCAGTTCATGGACTTTCAGGTCCATCTTCATTGCCACTATCCTGATGCCAGAGGGTGTTTTCCCCACAGAGTACCATTTGCATTACTGGTGTTTGGAGTGTGGCTTAATAATGTGCTTGACATCCCAAACGCCCCAGGATCACTTAAGAAGAATCATTAGTTTTCTGAGGTTGATGAAGGAAGGAGGGACATGCAGCCGACAACAAATACTCTATTTATCCGGTTTTAAATTTCTCAGCAAGCAAACTCTACTTCCACATGATCTTGAGCAAGGAGAATACCCTGTATCAGCTTTGATCGCCTCACCTGTAAAGAGGATTAATAGCGTGAATGTTCTGCAAGAATCTGCGACAAGAGTGGTACTTGGTAGATGTTCAAGAAATGGCACACGAGGATGATGACAATAAAAATGACAATGATGGATAATGAGGGCCTTCTAAGTATTTCAGAGAAGACACAAAAAGCCTAGGATATAAGCACCCTGGTCACAATGGTGACAAGATGATAGAAATAATACTTACTTTCCCTTGGTGCTCTTGCTACCTAGAATGAGGAAAATTCAACAACAAAATATAGAAAGAGACTTTCAGTGAATAAGCTTATGCACTAGTCCCTTCTGTACATGAAAAAATAATAGTATTAATTGCCTGAGGACAAAATAATTTTATAAAGGTCATTTACATGTGTTGTCTCATTGGCACATTCCATACTGCTCTATGAGGAATTTGTTAGTATTGGCCTCTATCTGCAAATAGAAAGAGGAAAATATATCTCAAAATAATAAGAATCTTGGGGCTGGGGAGATAGTATAGGAATTAAGGCAGTTGCCTAGCACATGGCTAACCCTGGATTCATCCTTGGTACCCCAAGCAATGCCAAGCATGATTTCTGAGCAGACAGCCAGGAGTAGTAACCCCTAAGCATCTCTGGTTGTCCAAAACAACAATAAGAATCTTGCATAAGGTCCCACAATAGTCAAGTATAAAATGGTCATATTTTGAAGATGATTTTGAAGCCTGTAATATGTGTCCTTCCCACGGTATAAACAGGGTCTTCCAAGCTTTTTAGGGAGGATATGAACAGCCTAGGTAAGTCTAGTACTCAATCTTTATCAATTAGCAAATTAGGGCCATTTCCACCACCAGGGTTGACCTCCCTCCACCATAGTTCCCAGCATGCATCCTATACCTGCACCCTTAGCCCCCTGGACTGCTAGTGTAACAGATCCACTTTGTGTTTAGCTTGTTATAGTTTGAGTCTCTTGATTCTATTGTCGTTAACTTTGGTTTAGATAGAATTAAAAAACTTAGTATTTTTGCTTTGTTTTGTTTTTATTTTGATCAAATCCAAGTGTGTGCTGGCCTTACTCTTAGTTCTGTACTCAGTGGTCATTTCTGGGGGTTTTAGGAGACCATACCCATATGCAGTGTTGGAGATCCAACTCATGTCACTGTGACATGCAAAGTGATTGCCTTACTTGCTGTACTATCTTTCTGGCTCCAAAAGTATTTGTTAAATACTACAAAGTATTTTTGATATCTCCCGAGTCAAAACGCAATGACTCCAAATAACAATGTTTTTTTCCTCTTGTGATCCTGGAAATTGAGAGAATGAAGATTGTTTGACTCTGTGATATCTGGACTGGACTGCAACTCTAGATAAGGCTGGATGTAGCAGAAAACACCCAGATGATTCAGCCCAGGCTCAACTATTGTTGGTTAGTAGCTAGAACTCAGTAGAAGAAATTCTACTCCCTTCCTCATGATCTCTTTCTGATCTTGAGCCTTTCCCAGCTAGAGAGCTGCTGAGTTCTGAAAGAAGGGCAAGTTTTAGAACAAGGAGGAAAGAGGCTACTGATCCCATTGAGTTAGCCTTTCAGGTCTCCATAAGCCAGAAGACATTCTGGAATGAGTCGAAAGCCAATTTGGGTGCAGATTGAATCCAGTTTCATTCAGCATGACTACCAGTTATTTGATAATGGCAGGACTTATTGAGCTGCAACATATATTGACATATTGTGCTTTACATGGGAAGAACAGCAATTCCAGGGGGAAACTGCCATTGTGGAGAAGCTAGCCTTTCATTCCAGAAAATCCAGCATAGTATCCGAGCACAGGACCATCAGCCCACTCCTGATAGTTGCATCATCAATATGGTGGTGGGTCATATCAAGGTTAATGAAGACCCCCTCGTGGGGTTCCACCAGATGTTCCTATTAAAGCAGATGCTTGGGTTTGCACCAATGACATGTTCAGGCTTGCCCTATACAACTTTGGCTGACTTCTTCCCTGCAAAGCACTCATGCTGTTTCCTCCTCCCTCCAATTTCTTATGCCATTTGCACACCTCCATATGCTCCAAATATCACACACACACACACACACACACACACACACACACACACACAAAACAAAGCCAAAGTGGGAGTGGGGGAAGTGCCCTGGTATTATGCATGATGTTTGGATGCTAGACTAGTTGCATCTGACAGGAGAAGTTTGTGTTGAATCAGCACATGCCTTGGAAAGACTTAAGTAATACAAAAGATTGTCTCTTGCTTTAATCTACTGAAAAGTTTCTCTGGTGCCCAAAGAAAGCAACTGCCTCTTGCCCAGATATTGATTTGTTCACATATTTCAATGTCTCATGATACAGTAAAACCACAAAACTTCTCTTAACAGTTCAAAAAAAAAAAAGAACAGAAAGGAAAGAAAAGCTTTCAATTCTCTTAAGACTTGGACTTCGACATCACATGCTACATATTCTATTGCTTAAAGTGGGTCCAGGGCCAGCCCACACTGAAAGCGAACAGAAATAAGCTTCAACTCTCCAGAGAGAATTGGGAGGAGAGGCAATGAGGACGGGAACTTTAATATTAGACACAGTGTTTGCTGTTTTGTTTGCAAGCATGATTCTGAACTTTCATGTAGCATTATCTGGTTAAAATAATTATAAAAATTATCACTGTAGTTGTGTGTATGTGTGAACTTTATGCCTTACTGGTGTCATTCCATTCTCACTAAAAATATAGATGACAGAAATCACACACAGACACAGCCTTCTGGGGAGAGAAAAGGGCCATCTCAGCTATACAAGCCTTTCTATAAGAAAGAAATCTTTCCCCCTAACTCCTTCCTCCCCAGAAGATTTTCCTCTTGACCCTCATTGGCCAAGCTTTTGTATGCCCATCCTAAGCACCCCAGTGGTAAAAAGGTTTTTATAAATGGTGTCAGTAGGATTTGCCCCTCCTAAAAAGTGTTGCTTTACTGTATATCACACTGGGATTGGTAATTCTGAGAGTTCCAATTCACCCTACCTGGCTATCTTGTGAGCTAAAGGGGTTAATTTTTTTGGCTTAGAAAATCACTTAGGTTGGGCACAAGGGGGAGCTAGGAAGAAGGTGCATACATGAGAGTCAACCAGTCTGTTCTGGCTAAAACAGTACCTCAAAAATCACACAGAGTAAATATCACAGACAGCAATATCTAGTTAAAATAATAAAAATAATAGTAGTTAATCTATGGCATATATATAGTTTGTTTGTTTTGGGGGGGCCACACCAGCCGGCTTTTAGGGATTACTACTGGCTCTGTGCTCAAAAATCTCTCCTGGCTCGGGGAACCATAAGGGATGCGGGGGATCAAACCCACATTCATCCTGGATCAGCTGCATGCAAGGCAAACATCCTACTACTGTACTACCACTCCATCCCCTGGTATATATATATATATATATATATATATATATATATATATTTTTTTTTTTTTTCGGATGTGCTCAGGGTTTAATCCTAGCTCTACACTCAGGAATCACTCCTGGCAGGGCTCAGTAGACCATATGTAATGCTGGGGAGGATCAATCTTAGATTGGCCACTTGCTAAGCAAGAACCCTGCCTGTTCTACTATCGCTCCAGACCCCTGGTATATTTCCTTTTCATTAAGCTCAATACCAGCACAGATGTGCCGAGTAGATAAACTTCAAGTTCCTGCTTTTGCTATCCATGCTGATGATTTGGCAATCTCCTGCAGGCACTCAAGCAGATGTGCTTCCTGTGTGTTTTTCTCCAAAGCTTCCCTCACCATGGCAAGTAATTGAGTTCAACACTCAGAGCATAGGATTCTGAGAGGCTAGCTGGTCTGGGCTTCATGTGTGTATGAACTGCAGGAGAGACAAATAGAGTGTGGTGGTCACAAAGAATGCACTCTCCCTCTGTCCAGAATCACTGCTTCTAAGTCTCTCTTCAGTGTTTTAGCCATCGTATATACCTTGTATAAGGATATATTTTTTTTCTCTCTTTGCCATATTCTTTTTTTTAATATAATTTTTATTTTGATCATAGTGGCTTACATATTGTTGACAATAATATTTTAGGTACATATTTACATAAAATCAGGGGGGATTCCCATCCCCAAATTGTCCTCCCTACACCTCTATTTTTGTCCTACCTCCCATTTCCTCTTCCCTCACCCCCAGGTCGGCTAGAATATGTGGTCCCCTCTGTATCTAACCTACTACTTAGTAGTCTTGCATCAGTTTGGTCTTGATGCCTCCCTTATTTCCCCCTCTAAGTGGGGGCAGGGCTAGCTAGTTCAAGTTGCGTGGTTTTGCCTGAAAAAGAGAAAATAAATAAACTGGGGTAAGAGTCTAATATTCTACCCAGACATCCCAAAGATATCTATTGAGAGAGAAAGCCCAGAATTAAGGCAAAGGGACTAGAGAGCAAAGGAACTTCACTGTGAGGGTTGAAGCAGCCATTCTGACTTCTTCAATGCATATACCTGATGTCACAGGCTCTTGTCCATGACCTTCCTCTCCAGCACACTAGCTGGGCATTTTACATGGCTGCTCGGTTGGTGGTTCCTTCACTTTCATTGCATTCTCCTGTTCAAGTGAGTTCTGGGATGTCCCCTATTAGCATAAAATGAGCTTCACGGGGTATGAACATGGGGAATGGTGATTCACAGCCGACATCTTCTAAAACTGTCAACTATACATGCAAAAATAGTAAGAACTTCCAGGTGCTTGAGCTAACATATTAAAAATAGATTTTTTTGTAAGCTCACCCTGATACTTCTATCCAAGATTAAATCAAAAACGAGATTTAAAATTACAGTTTTCAGGCCAGGGAGATAGCTCATGGGACTGGAGTACATGCTTGGAATGCAGTAGTTCTGGGTTTAATCCCTAGCACTACATGGGCTCCAGAAAGCCACAGGAAGGAAGCCTGGAGCAAAAAAGTGATATTCCTGAATACCACTCAGTGTGGCTCTCTAAAAATTTATATTTCCCCTTCATGAGACATACACACACACACACACACACACACACACACACACACACACACATATCATGTAGTTATGCCCTGTCCTAGATTTAGCAAATATAAGTTAGTCAAAACAAAAGAGTATTTACCCTATTCATTAAAGCAGTTGCTTTATAAGGGGTCCATCAGGGAAAATATATGGATTTCCTTATATGAAATATATATGGAGGTATATATTATATGGAAGGTAGATTAATCCATGATTTCCCCAAAAAATGGTAAGAGAGGTGGGAAGTGATAGGTACAGCAAATAGGGCATTTTGCATTTGCACAACATTGAGGCCAAGTTTGACCCTAGGCATCCCATAGGGTCCTTTGAGCATGCCAGGAGTAATTCTTGAAGCACAGAATCAGAAGGATCCCTAATTACCACTAGGTTTGGCTCACACTCCCCCCAAAATAGTAGCAGTCACTGATAGAGGATACTTGGTAGATTTGGGAAATGATAGTACCTCAGTCATTAAAAGGCACCCCCCCAAAAAAAATCTCATTCCCAAGACTTCAGAGCCCCATTCTTTTCATGCATATTCTAGCTCACACATAAGAGACCTACTGAGGCTTATACTGTAGTTCAGCCATCTGCAGCTTCAAGCAATGAAACTGATTTTCAACTATAGGGGGGGGGGCGGGCGGGTGGGGAACCTGTCACTAATAAAGATGAAAATTACTTTTAAGGGTAGTTGTAATCTGTTCTAGCCCCTTACGAGACCCTTGAAATTGGAACAAAGATCTCTGAACTTACTGTTTTCTTTATTTAAAACTTCACAATGTACAGTTAGAAAAGTTGACAGTGATTGTATTCCTGATTCTTGTACTAAAATAGATTGTTCAAGAGATATTACCTTTAATAGGTTACTCATTCTAGGTCCTATTGCTTCTGTTAAATGGATCCTCATTACATTCAAATCCTGACAAGGGTCAGGTAGCAGCATCTGGAATCTGTTTCCCTGAAAATTATAGTTTATTACCTAGTAGGATTCAGTTATATATAACAGAAGCCTTTTTTTAATAAGCTAGGCAGTTAGGAAAATTGAAGTAATGAAATATGCTTATGCATGAAGAGAATCATGCTGAGTGAGATAAGTCAGAGGGAGAGGGACAGAGAATGATCATACTCATAGACAGGATACAAAACACACATATTATGAAAATAATACCCAAAGACAAAGGCAACAGAAACAAGGTCCAGGAGGTCCTTGATAGGAAGTTTGTCACAAAGGAGTGGGTAAAGGGGAGTTCAATTAGAGCAAAAACAATGATTGTTGCAAATGATCACTCTAGACAAGTACTGCGTGCTGAAAGAAGGTAGAATTATATGCATGATATTCTTTCAGTAATTGTATTACAAACCACGGTGTCTAAAAAGGAGGGGTGGGGAGTAGTGTCTGCCATAGAAGCAGGCTGGAGGGAAGGGGATAGGAGGGAAAGTGAGGACATTGGTGATGGTAAGTGTTCACTGGTGAAGGGAGGAGTGTTAGAACATTCTAGGACTTGTATCTCACAGTGATTCAATTAAAAGAACTTTTTAAAAGTTAGGCACAGGGGTCTATTGCAAAAGTTAGGAGGCAATAAGCTATTGCAAATGTAATAGAACCATGTTCTAATCTCACTAGGAACTACTGCCAGTCTTTAGAATCCTGTTGTCTCTGCTGCAAACAGATATTTCCCTCCCATTTCCAGGGAAGTCAATTCAGGAAGCTGCTAATCCATACTATCTCTTCATGACCCATGCTGACAGCACAAGATGCCTTGTACACGATCTCTTTCCCTTTAAACTTAGTTCCAAACTCAAGTCTTCATTGCACAAAAGATTTTGATTGGTGGAACCTAAATCATTTCTGAAACATTGACTACAAGGGAGCTAGAAAATTAATTTATTTCTCTAGATTCCATGGTATAGGGATAAATGTCGAATAGTAAATCCTTAGCACCTACCACATAGACAATTTCTTCAGGTATGAATAATTCTTTTTCTGAAAGCCTCAACAAAATATATGCTTTGAAATCATTAAGGGAACATTTATCTCCATCTCAGTTCAATCCCACTGAAGACTTAGAAGAATTTGCTTAATGCTGGTACCCATGCAAAGAATTGTAGATATGGAGACATATATAAAGCCAGGACTCAGTCTTAACAGGCACACAAAAATAGAAAATAAGGAGCCAGAGAGATAGCATGGAGGTAGGATGTTTGTCTTGCATGCAGAAGGACGGTGATTAGAATCCCAGCATCCCATATGGTCCCCCGATCCTGCCAGGAGCAATTTCTGAGCATAGAGCCAGGAGTAATCCCTGAGTGCTGCCGGGAGTAAATCCCCCCCCAAAAAAATAAAAAATAAGTTAGATAAGATATAACCTAAAGACTAGAAGCATACTGTTAATTCTATATCTTGTCATGTATGACATGCTACAATTTACAAAAATCTGCAAATCAGACAATTTTTTTCAAGTCTTAACATGCAGAGTGGGCAGTAAATATCATGATTGAGATCCTCTCCATATTTATTCTTAATGATTGAGTCAATCTCCTAAGGTATTAGCAATCTAGAACCTCAGTGGAGGTAGTCAGTTGCATACACATGTTTATTATCCTTAGCTGTCAGATGTTTGCACTATTTCCAATGGAGATCTAGACATAATAGCTTTGATGAAGGGGATAAAAATAGTGTTCTGTGGATATTCCATACCGTTGATGGGTTACTGCAAAAGCATGAGCCTCTGGAATTCACTTCTTGGGATTTGATAACCTCTACGCAATCCCTAGCCTTAAGGGGAAGTTTTCCAAATCTTCTCTCCTAGGCTACGTCCATTTACTCTCTCTAAGACCCAACTATCTCTATTCCCTGGACAGCATTATCCACAATGGGGGATTAGTATATATAAGTCCAAGTTGGTTTTTCTGGGGCATAGAATAACCCTGCTGGCTTAAAACTGAACAATGGCAGTAAAAGGAGATTTTAAACTAATTTCAACATTTATGATTATGGATGCAAAAAATTCCAAATAAAATACTGATAAATGGAGTCTAGCATGATATTTAAAATTGCAATAAACCAGGACTAAGCAGACTTTATCCCTAGAATGCAAAGACAATTTTAAAAAGCTGACTTTCATCAAGGATTTACAGCATGTCAGACAAAGTATTAGAAAATTCCTTTCTCATATATTGAATCCATGAGAATATGCTCTCATGTTTCCCATTTTGAAAATGAGAACATTTAAATACATAGATATTAAATAACTTGTCCTGAGAACTCAGCTAGATACTCCAACATCAGAAAATATATCAAGTAATTTGTCACCATAACCATTTTAAGAGGATGATCATATTCTTATTCCAACAGATACAAAAATAATCTGAAAAAAATTAACTCATTCAGGATTTTAAAAAATAATGTATTCCTGACTTCTGGGAATCTATTTCTTTGCGAAAGCAACATGGACACTAACAAAAATTATACAAATCAACCTTTTCAGAACTTAAATTAATAACAGGCTAGCAATAATCCAAGAAGTACTTATTCAATAAAAACCAGCTGAATATTGGATTGGAAAATCAAGTTTATGGCATTTTAATTTTCTGTTTCCTTTGTTTTTTCTTCCTACCTCTATGTCCTTGAAAACTAGCAGCTACAGAACCATATATCTATGAAAACAAGTCACTAAAAAGTGAATACTGGGTTTAGAGTACCTCAGAAAAGCATCCGAAGAGAAGTGTCACACTTTGACTGTCTGACAGCTCCTTGGAAAAACCCTATTTCAAGACCTGTCATTATTTGACCTGACTTAGAACCTGCTCAGTGGAAAAAAACCTTAAGCCAGAGCATTTGTCAGAAGAAATTTTAGTGGCAATTGTTTAACATCATAGCTGCTTGAGGTGGTGACATCAATTGAAGCAAATTAAAGTCCAGCCACAAAGCTTAAAAGGAAAATCTAGGAATGTAATGCACATAGGGGCTTTGGAAATCTCCAGTATAATTCTTAGAACTAAAGAACCACACACATGTTCTTCCTAGTTTACAATACTGTTAATATTGAGGTTTCATGCACTCTTCATTCCAACACCATATTTACCACCAGAGGACTTGCTTCCTGTACCAATTCTCAGCAACCTCTCCACCCTCCCCTACCCCCAAGTAAACCAAATTTTGTAGGCCAACTCTTCAGTTCTGAAGCCTTTGCTCTTTTGATTCTCCTTTACTGTTTGTCCTTATATCCTTCAGTCCCTTCAACTAATGGTGAATTACTGAGTTTTATCCTTTCTTCTAACCAAGTAGTATTCCATTGTGTGTGTGTGTGTGTGTGTGTATATATATATATATATATATCACCATTTGTTTTGTTTGTTTGTTTATTTTTTGTTTTTTGTTTGTTTGATTTTTGGCCACACCTGATGATGCTCAGGGGTTACTCCTGGCTATGCACTCAGAAATCACTCCTGGCCAGGTATCAAATCGCGACTCATCCTAGGCTGATATGCAAGGCAGACAGATGCCTTACAACTTGTGCCACCTCTCTGGCCCAGCACAGGTTTCTTTTTTTAATCCACTCATCTATCTTGGATACTCAAATTATTTCCAGATCTTGGCTATAGTGAGTAGTGCTGCAGCAAACCTCTATAGGAGCACAACTGACTTTTGAGAATAGTATTTCACTGCACATAACCAGGTTTTTCAATGATCAAAAGAATTTGATTAGACATCTCTTCAAAGAAGATATTTATGTGCCCAATAGGAACATGTAAACTATATTCAAATGTTTAGTTATCAGGATAATGCAAATTGAAATCGCCACAAGGTGCCACACATTCACTAGGATAGCTACAATATTTGTAATGAGGAAGGTAAGCAAGAAAGCATAGGTATCAGAACTCTCAAATACTGTCCGTGAAAGTGTAAAATTGGGTTGTCATTTTGCCAAAGCAGTTTGACAGTTCGACACAAAGTGACCATAAAGCACCACCAGGCGTGATCCCTGAGCACAGCCAGGTAGCCCAAGATCTCCCTCCCCAAGTGTATAAAGATGTGCTCATAACAGTGTTATTCGCAATAACTATAAAGTGGAAACAATCCAATGTCCATTAATAAGTGAGTAGGTGAAACCAAAATAATAGATCCCTACCACGCAATGTTACTCGGCAGCAAAGGATCGCTGTGTTAATGCATGTTCCAACATATACAAAGCTTTACAGCGTTAAGGCAAGTGAAAGAGGATAATCATAAAAGACCAGAAAGTGTCTTATTTCATTGATATGAACTGTCCATAATAGAACACTACACTGGACAAATAGATTAGTGTTTACCAGGGACTAGAGAGAGAATTGTGGGGTTTCTTTCAGAGGTAATGAAGTACTCTATGATTAGATAATGGTGAGGATTGTACAACGGAAACCCACTGAACTGTATGCTTTCAAAAGGCGGGTTTAAAGTGCATGCGTTTTGCCTCAATAAAATAGAAAACTAGAAAGAGAAGAAACCTCCCTAACTAGATAAAATTATCTATTTACAATGTGTAGTGTCTACCAGAAAGTGAACATGGCATGTAAAGGCAATGTGTTCGACAATTCTCTATTCTAAAATATTATTAATTGGTAAAAATGTGGTGAATACAGAGTTGAAAGGGAAGTAATCTGGAATCTGGGCATTCATTACATATGCAGAGAAGCTGCCGCTATCCCCCAGCTCTGCTGGAGGTGGCCCTGGGGGCCCCCCACACTGCTGGTCCAGAACATTGAGATTTGGTTTTGATTTTTAGAGGAGCCACGCCTGTGGTGCCTAGGGGGCACAACAGAATCTGTTTGCTCCTGGCAGTGCTCAAGAACAATGCATTGCCAAGTTCCAAGCCAGGCCTCTTCCAAGCATGGCATATCCTCAGCTGGTTGAACCATCTCTTCACCGTGGTGCTGGTCATTGAACTGCCAGTACTGGTTGTCACCAGGAGTGGCCCTTGACCCCCATGAGCACTTTGTAAATAGCCAAAATAATAATGATGATGATAAAATAAATAATTTTGATAAAATAAAATGATAATAAAATAAACATATCACATTTATTGATGTAATAGTAGAGAATGAAGATTAACAACATACAGTAAGAAAAATCAGGTAAGGGAGACAGGGAAGGGAGGAAAAGAGCAAGGAGAGAAGGAAGGAAGGAACAAATGAACAAAGAAATGAAGGAACAAAGGAAGAAAGGCAGGAACAAATGAGAAATTAAAGAACAAAGAAAGAAAGGAAAAAGGGAAATAATTTTTGGTGAATAGTATAATAAGTTATAGAAAATCCAGAATAACAATAAGCAATTAGAAGTAGCAAATTACTCAGCAGAAATCCAATAGTGTTCCTAGATTTCTGTAACAATCAATTAGAAGAAAATGTAACTAAAAAAGAAAGTTCCTCCTCAAAAAATGCAAGAAAAATGTATCAGTTACTTGAGAATAAATCTAACACAAGATGTGAGAGACCTTTATGGAGAAAATTATAAAAAGTTATTGAAGGACAGTAAGAGAAGACCTGAAAAAAATGGAGAAATATAACGTGTTCATGCTTGGAAAGATTCAGCAATATACAGATGTCAGTTCTCTTCCAAATTAATTTATAAATTCATTGCAATTCCAATCTAAATCCCAATGGAGCCTTTCATAGAGCTTGACAAACTGATTCTAACATTAATCTGAAATAGTTAAGGAGAAAGAAGAGCCAATATGAAAGAATACGAAGAAGGACCTTTCCCAGTGAGATATAAAGACCTAGTCTAGAGCCATATGAAGTTAGAATAATGGGAGAGGCACACATCCATCAGTAGAGCAGACTGGAGAGCTCAGAAACATCCAACACATTTATGAATACTTGGTATATGTCAGAGGTGGCTTTTGGTATCAGTGAGCTAAAGTGCAATAATTCAACTAGTAAGGTCAGATTATTGAGGGTCCTGTCTTTGTATGCACATGGAAATAAATTCCAGCTGTCTCAAAACACAATTTTTAAATAATTTTTAATTTAATTAAAGAAATGTGCTCTACAGAGTTATTGGTAGTTGAGTTTTAAGCATATAATATTTCAGTAGTAATTCCACCCCCAGTATCAACTTCCCTCTACCATTGCTCCCATATTTCATTTCCCCACCATACCTACTTCCTTGACAAGCATATTATAAGGTTTGGTGGTTGAAACTTGGATCTAATGTTTTCTATGTTGATGAGCCACTCTACCAAAGTTCCTAGTCCAGTGGGAAACTGAGCTTTGGTGTCAACCTTCCCAGGATTTGTGGATGAGCACCTGCTCACCTCCTGATTTACAGTTCAGAACTAAAATTTCAGGTAGAGATGCCCAAAGACTTCTACCAGCATCACTTTGGGTCATTTCACACAAGTACCAAACAGCTGTGTCCAGTCTGTGTACAGACAGATCAGATATAGGATAAATCATTGTGATGGGGCCAAGGTTTTCTTGAGCTTTAGCACTCTTTTTTATGGGGAGATGGTAGCCACTTGTCTTATATCTGATCAATCTGCTTTGATCCCTAGCACCAGATATGGTCCCCAAGAAGTCTGCCAGGGGTGACCCTGAAGCACAGAGCCAAGAGTAATTCCTGAGCACCATTGGGCATGGCCCCAAAAAATACACAATAAAACCCAGATAGGTGACACAAAAATTAAAAATGCAACTTCAGCTTGTTGCTCTACCATCCCAGACAAGATTTTCCCCCACTGACATCACTGAGTTCTATTCCAGAATGGGACACAGAGGTATCAACCTCCTTACCAGGTAGCTACATTCCAGCAGATGCTATGCCTGACCTGTGAAATATTAAGGGCCCACACCTCAGCTCCTAAAGCATTCACCGTGCTCACATTTTTTCTTCTTGTCATTCTGTGAGGACAGGCAGAGAATAGATTAACTTTCAGCCTAATCCTTCAGCATCTTGCATGGGATATAACTACAAAGACTTACCCCCCCCCAGCAAGCAAGAACAGCAGAAAAAAATGGTGAAAACATGCAGTAACCCACCAAGCTCAATAAGGAAAATACAATACTATTGACAACATAAGCAATACCAATCAACTCAGTAAATCTTCAGACGATGTCTTTAGTGACACTACAATAGAGATGGTCAATGAGTTCAAAGAAACAATAGCACAGGTAGACAGCAAAACAAAAGAACATATGAGAATTAAAATGAAATGAAAATGAAATACTGAGATGAAGTAATATTATATAAAAAAAAAGCTTTAATAGAAGCTCTGAAAAGCCGAGCAACAGAAGCTGAGCAAAAGAGTGAGTAGCTCCAAGATGAGAAGGAGGAAAACACTAGGAAACAGCGAACAGTAGAAAATAGTCTAAAAAGAAAGGAACAGCATGCCAAGGAACTATGGGACAAAAAGAATCATTAGAGTTCCTGAAGAACAAGAAAGTAAATGTGATGAAGAAAGAATAATTAAAGAAATTATCAATAAGAATTTCCCAGAGTTGAAAATTATAGGCATTGAGAGCTAACAGACCCAATTTGGAAAACACCAAACTCCAAGATACATTATACTAAAATTGACAAAATCTAAAGATAGAAACAGAATATTGAAAGCAGCAATGTCTAAAAAGAAACTTGCATACAAAAAAAAAGCCCATAAGATGTACAACAGATATATCAAGTGAGACTCTAAGAGCAGAAGACTGTGCAAAATACAGTCTTCTAAAAAATTACAAAAACTCAACAGAATTAACAACTTACCAAGAATACTCTATTCAGTTAAATTATTATTCAGATCTGAAAGAATTATATAGAACGTTTTAAACAGCTTAGAAAGTTTATAGCCTTGAAATCTATTCAGAGTTTTGAAAGCTTTAAAAGAGCTTCTTTGGGATGGCCATACCTGGCAGTGCTCAGGGGTTACTCCTAGATCTGCATTCAGAAATCACACCTGGCAGTTTTGGGGACCATGTGGGATGCCAGGGATCCAACCCGGGTCCACCCTGGGTTGGGCGTGTGCAAGACAAATGCCCTACCATCGTGCTATAATTCTGGCTTCTAAAAGAGCTCCTTTTTAAAGGACAGAAGAAACTTGCCAACATTTGGCATTAAGTTGATGTGGCACCCTCTAACAGTGCATATGATTATCCTCTACTAGATTAAGAAAGGTTAAAAATATATAGAATTAGTGATGTGGAGCATTTTTTTCACATGTCTTTTGGCTATTTGTATTTCTTCTTTGTCAAAGTGTCTATCCATTTCTTCTCCCCATTTTTGGATGGGATTAGATTTTTTTTTCTTGTAAAGTTCTGTCAGTGCCTTGTATATTTTGGAAATTAGCCCCTTATCTGATGGGTATTGGGTGAATAGTTTCTCCCACTCAGTGGGTGGCTCTTGTATCCTGGGCGCTATTTCCTTTGAGGTGCAGAAGCTTCTCAGCTTAATATATTCCCATCTGTTAATCTCTGCTTTCACTTGCTTGGAGAGTGCAGTTTCCTCCATTGGTGATGGGAATGTTACACTGGTGATGGGTGGTGTTCTTTACATGACTGAAACCCAAACACAATCATGTATGTAATCGAGGTGTTTAAATAAAATATAAAAAAGAATTATTTAATAAACTCATTAAGAACATTTAAAAAAACATATAGAATTGGGGCCAGAGAGATAGCATGGAGGTAAGGCGTTTGCCTTGCATGCAGAAGGTTGGTGGTTCGAATCCCAGCATCCCCTATGGTTCCCTGAGCCTACCAGGAGCAATGTCTGAGCATAGAGGCAGGAGTAACCCCTGAGCGCTGCCAGGTGTGACCCCCTAAGAACAAACAAACAAAACATATAGAATTGAAGGTTATAGGTTAAAAACATAAAGGTTATAAACAAAAGTCACAAACTGACTTTTCTGATTTATATTTTGATCATTCTATTTGTTATTCCTTTAAGTTTTATTGGAGCAAGTAATATGAAATAAACTGCTAAAGAGTCAGGTTAGTGGTGAGAGTTAGTGGGACATTGGTGAAGGGAAGAGAACATTAGTGGTGGGAATAGCAGTGAGATTGGACATTGTATGCTGAAACAATTTTATTATGAACAACTTTATATATTAATAACATTCCTGAAAAATAATCCTTCCTACCTAAATACATTTCTTAGAAAATAAAATTAAAATGTATCTTCACTACTAAAACAGGAAATGATTTTAAAAACAAAAAAAATGATATTCTACTGCAGATAGATCCCATGAACTAAAACAAAATGCATTCCCTACTCTTGCCCATGCTGATAAGACTATCAGCCTGAAAAAGTCTTGTGTCGTCGGGCAATGCTAAATTGTGACTATTCTATGACCCTGTGCTTCTAGAATAAAGAAATTTAGGAAACTATGCACAGCACTGAGAGTAAGTGAAAAAAAAAAAAAAACAAATGTTTTTTGAGAGGGGAAAAATCTTAAATGTCATATATATGCACATGCCCAAGATGGATTATTAAATGGAATGAATATACTGTGACCCATCAACTCAGAGCTGGCATATAAGTTATTGAGTGGATGAGGCATACATACACCAAAGATTAAATACAGTGCATCACTCATGCAAAATGTTTAAGCAAGCAAAAGCTGATGCATGTTGTTTATAAGTACAAATTCACAGAATGAAAATGTGAAAACATGAGCAGAAAAAGCTAAAACAAATTCATGAGCCCAACAGCCTCTGAGGAATGAGAATCGAGACCAAGAAGGGAGCGGAAACTTGATGTGCTACTCTTTAATTGTCTTATTGTACCAGATGATGTGGATCAAGACAAAGGCTCCTGAACTTGGAGAGGTGGGTGGATGGGAATTCTTTCCTTCCTCCCTCTTTTACATCTTTTTTTTTTCCTAATGATAAGTAATAATAGCTTCTCCTCCCTCGAGGTGGGGGGAGGAGGAGGAGGAAAAGCTTAAAAAGCTTATAGTAATTTACTCTGTTGAGCTCCATATAGATAACATCATTATATTATCTAATAATATTATATATAATAGAATAAGTATGATGAGCCTCCAGAAAGCTTTCAATGAAGAGTTAATACTTTAAATGGCTTTTCATGGAGACACAAAATCTCCCTCTGTGGATTAGCAAGAAAGATGGAGCCAGGGCATCCCCCAAGCAGAAGACTACTCTATTGGCATCCACCTACCATCCCAAGTCTAAATCCATTGTCAGCCACTGGGAATGAGTCAAGATGGGTCTGTCTGTTTTTGTTTTCGTTTGGTTTTGGGTCACACCTGGCAGTGCTCAGGGGTTACTCCTGGCTCTACGCTCAGAAATCGCTCCTGGCGGGCTCAGGGGACCATATGGGATGCCGGGATTCGAACCAGTGACCTTCTGCATGAAAGGCAAATGCCTTATCTCCATGCTATCTCTCCGGCCCCAAGATGGGCCTGTCATTTCAGTGAAGGAAGCTTCCCTTTTGTCACTTTCCCATTTTAAAATAATACCACTATCATAGAAGCCATATCAGTTGGGGTGGGTACAAACTCCACTGGTACCAAGTGACCAGGCATGTGGTCCACAGCTTACAGGAGCTACCCAAGAATATTTATTGTCCAGTGCCTGAGGGGTCACTTCAGCCCCTCTACCAAAGTTCCTAGTCCTGTGGGAAACAGCTTTGGTGTGAAGCTTGGCAGGAATTGTGGAGGGGTACCTGCTCATCTTCTGGTTTACAATTCAGCACTAAAACTGCAGTTAGAGATGCCCAGAGACTTCTACCACCATCACTTTGGGTCATTCCACACAAGCACCAAACAGCTGTGTCCAGTCTGTGCAGATACAGGTCATGTACATAATGAAACAGTGTGGTGGGGTCAAAGGCTTTCTTGAGTTTTAAGACTCCTTTTCAGTGGGTAGAAGGTATTGGGCTACATCTGGCAGTACTCATGGCTTACACTTGGCCCTGTGCTTAGGGATCATTCCTGGTAGGGTAAGGGATATGTGGAGGAAGGAACTTAGGATTGCCATGTGCAAGGCAAGAGCTTTACTCCCTATAATAGCTCTTGGCCCCTAAATTATCTTTATTTGATCTATACTCAGATGTGGTCAGTACTTACTTCTGGGTCTTTATTCAGGAATCATTCCTGCATGTGCTTGAGGGACCATATATGTTGACAGGGATTGAATCATGGTCAACTGCAATGTAAGACAAGTGCCCAATCCCTTGTATTAACTCTCTCTCTGGCCCTGTCTTTGGAAGTCTTGCTTCTATGGGGTCTTGCCTCCATCAAAAAAAAATTTAAGCCATTTACCCCTCTATGAAGGCAAATAAGTTTATTTATATAAATACATTTATTTTATATAAACTTATATATTAAAACATTTTCTTTGGCCTAAAAGGTCAAATGACAATGTTTTTAGGGAATCATCCAAATATTGTGCTCAGGCTTCCTGGGCTGAAGAAGGATGTCAGCCAGGAGATGAAGGCACAAGTAGACCTTGTAAGAAGATTTATGACGGTAACAGGATGAGGACTGATGCAGTCACTAGGGCGATGAGAGACTGGGGCATATGAGGAAGATAAGAAGTTGAGAGCAAGACTTGAATGAACACAAACAACCTGAGGATGAAGAGGAGGTGAGGAAAGAGCAGAGATCTGGCAACCAGTGATCTCCTCTCAACCCTAACCCATGCTCCTCTCTGCCTCCCTTATCTCGTGCAACATAAATGAAGACAGCAGGAAGGAAGCTAATTGGAGCCATTTGCAGTCTAAATGGAGCCACTTGCTCATCCCTCCAATGGGACCACCCTCTCAGGGGCATCCAGAACATCCAGCATTTAGGAAGTTGCTCTGGTTTCAAACACGAAGTTGCTAAATGAGCTCCCGGGAGAGCTTCCTTGTGCCAGGGCAGAGGTTCGTAGGCATTTGGGAACTCCAGAATCAGGCTGGATGCAAGAAGCAGGTTCCCAATAAGGATGTTCCTTTACAACTTCATCCATCAGTGGGCAGGCTGCCCAGCTGGCATCGATGCCCCATGTAGAGCTCATGCCTCAACCAGAGGGGGGACACCACAAGGACCGCCAGCTGCTGTCAGCATGCCGCTCCTCCACTGAGCTGAGCCAGCAGCTGGGAGAAAGAAAAATGGATCCCAATTAGGGGCTGTCTTAAAAGGGGACAGGATGGCAACATTCTCTCCAGCTACAACCCTCACTCCCTCCTCCCTCCTCCCTCCTTCCTGTTCTCTCTCTCTTTCTCTCTCTCTTTCTCTCTTCTTTTTCCTATTCTTAGAAATGACATCAACATTCAATATTCATATTCTATCCACAAACCCTGAGCTTAGCTTCATCTCCTGCAGAAAGCATTTAGGGTTAAAAGCTTCCTGCAACCATTTAACTTAACCCTTCTACAAGCATCCTGGGATAACATCCTTGATCCTCCTCTGTGTCCCCAGAAGAGGTCAGACATCTAGAGTTGGGACATCTGGGTTTTTACCTAGATAATAGCCATATCCCCTTTTTTCTCAAACTTAATGGCTTATCACCAATCACCTAAAGCTCTGCTCTTCAACCAACCTGACACCCCTCAGAACTGCACTCATCCTGTATAATGGAACACAAGCTGGCAATGACAACCAAGGATAGACCAGTTGATCGGTACTTTTTAGCATTTCTCCCCTGTGATCTGGTAGAAGTCTATGGAGCCTGTGATTGAAGACCACTGACCTAAAGAACTTGCTAAAACACAGCTTGTACATGGTTCCTGATTTGAAGAGCTTCTCACTCAGCATCTCTGGGCTCACCAACTTGCATTTCTACCAAATTTCTACCAAAGCCTGGGGATGCTTCTTGTGGCTGCCTCTGGACATTTCCTTCAACAACCACTGCCTTTACTCATGGCCCAACCTTCTTCTGTTCTGCTTCTGACCTCTGAGCTCCAGGGAAGCTGCCTCAGCTAATAGGAACTCCATAGAGGTGGCCTTCTTCCTACAGGCTTATGTGTTTTCTCAGAAGACAGAAAAAATTAAGCCTGTGAGGCTGGGTGGGGGTTCACAGCATATCAGGATACAGGAAATCTCAAAGATTCTGGCAGCTCAGACCTAAGAGCCCTGCTGAAGGTGAAAAGATGGCATGTGGGGATAGGCAGGATCCAACATTCCCCCTGGCTTGCTCCTCTCCTGTCATGAATAAGTTTCCTCAGCATCTGATATTTCCTTCTTTCTTCTAACCCTGAACTAGATAGGGAAGTTCTGCTCTCAAAGCCACAAATAAGCATAAATTTGGGGGCAAACACCACAGCAGTTCAGAAAGGTCCCCCAGATTCTAGGAGCATCTGCTCAGCCCAAATTTGGGGTCACTGGGACTAGAAGACGATTGATTCATACTCTCCTGACTTGTCTCTGTGTCAGGCACAGGAAATTCATTTGCTCACTTGCTATCTCCTTCACCAGCGCCTGCTCTATTGCACATGGAAACCAGAGGGCAACTGGACAGAATGTGCACCTGAGAGTCAGATTGACTGGGCTTCATATGCCACTGTTCCCCAAATGTGCCCCTGGATCAGTTGCTTCTTCACTCTCAGCCTCACTGCTGTCACTGCAGACTGGTCCTGAGATTGTATAGAATAACCCAAGTGATGCATGAGCAACCCAGTTATTCAGGCTTGGGCTCTGGTAATAAATGCCATAATGAGTGTCTTAGTACTCAGGATCTACTGCTCATATGGGTTGGACCTTAATTCCTCCTGGAAAAGAGCTAGTCATCAGCATCATCAGTACTGTGATTCCTTGTGACACTGTGATTACTTCCTAAGACACTAGGAAGGGTGATACAGCTGGGTGGGATGATTACTAGGTGCTTGTTTTGTCCTAGGCCAGAGCTCTCCCTATCTAGTACTAGTTCTAAATATCCTAAGGGATGGGCCATTATGAACTCCACTTCTCATCTGAAAAGGAGGCGTGGAGGTTATACACTTGGACCCCAGCCCTGGGCCTGTGCTCTCCCTCCACAGGGTAGAAGAAAAGCATCTTCTTGCTCCTGAGCTCCATATGGCAGGTGTTGTTTGCTCACCTGGAGGCTATCCAGATAAAAATTGGAAACAATCCCATCAGGAGAGCCTCCATCAAAGCATCTCACAGCCCTGATCCCTGCCCAGCACCTTGAAGTGGAAGACCAGCATTCTGCACCTCTGGAAAGGCAGTGGGGAAAGTAACAAGGATCCACACCATTGGGATGGTTCATTTTGGCTGCAAAGCCTCTAATTATGAGGATCCTGCAACCCCCAGGCATGCTGGAAGACCCTCCACCCCCTTTTCTGCCATATCTGGTTTTGGGCACCAAACATAAGCAAAGATGGCACAGACTCACACTCAGCCCCCCAAAGAATCAGGGTCTACAGGAGACATAGAAGTAGCCAATGAAGACAGATGTTTGAAGACTGGCAGCAAAAGTCTGGGCTTTTTCCCAGCCTTGTGGAGGGGGTAGCAAGGACGGCTTAGGGGACATGCTGAGTGCTGGCAAATGGACAGAGACCAGACACATGAAGCATTCAAGAGGGATTGTGACAGTAACAGCAAACACTGCAGCCAGCACTCATCTAACCCTTTACCAAAATTATCTCTCCAGGACTCAGAGCATTCCAACAAGGTAGAGACACCTGCCAGCTGCTTTTTTATTGGGGGAAACTGAGTCACAGAGAGAAGAAAGGACTGCTTGAGTTCATAGACCTAGTAGCTGAAGAAGCCCTGTGCTTGTTCCATCATATTTATGAGAACTCCCTGTGGAAAGTGGTATATGCAAAGGCCCAGAGGGCAATAGCACCCTCTCTCCACCCTCAGGGACGACCAGGTGAAGCTCTAGAGGTTGGCAGAGTTTGTGTCCTCTCAGGACAACTCTTAGACAAGGAAACTACAGCCTAATCATGCAAACAGCATCAAAGTTTCAGTTCTTTCCACGTCCTGGCTGATTGACAGCTAGATCCACAGGCCCCGTCCCCAAAGAGCTAACCCTGATGCCAACCTCAATCTTGTCTCTAGCCCCAGCTTCTCTAGAATCTTCCCTGGCTAATTAGGAGAGTAGAGACCATCCAAGCCCCTAAGCAGGAGTTCTCGCTCACTTCTCGCGAACCACGCTGACCCCTGCTTAGTTTGGTTTCCATAATGCATTTGCCCCACTTATGTCTGCCCTTTATGGAGCTTTTCATGTACATCAGTAAAAACACTTCTGGTTTATTTGCTAAACCCTGGACCAAATTCCAGACTTGCTCAGCAGATAAATTGAGGGGCAATTGTTCCCCTTGCAGGAAAAGAAGCCACAAAAACTCTCTAAATAGCATGCTCTGTTTTGCTGCCAGAACTTTCTATTTTAAAATCAACCCACAAATGCTTGCTCTATTGATTTTGTTGGTGTGTTTATATATACTCTGTTTCATTCCACCAGAAACATACCAAAATCAAAAATGGGGGCGAAAAAGACTGAGGAGCTTTTCAAAAAACTATCAGAATATGTAACTAGATATCATAAGGAGCTGGGGGCTAAGAACAAAGGGAGAGAGGGGAGGAAGTGAAACAGTAGTTGGATACAAGGCCTGCCTGTGTAGTCTATGGTAATTTGGCTGCTTCCTGGCTTTGAGCTTCTTAGTGGCCAAGGCAATAAGAGCAAATGTAGTGACTAACCAGACTCGCAGGTCTGATGAGGGGAAAAGCCAGACAGTTGCTCAAAGTGGAAAGGAGGAGCATGCAACTCAGTAGTAGAGAGTAGTAGGCCAGAGACCACAGGTTTGAACCCTCATAGTATCCCCCTCACTCTTTAGCCAGAATACACAAGATAAGAATTATGGTAATTGCTCGTTAAATGATAATATTCAAGACACAAACACAGCAGAACTCATCAATCTCACTTTAAAGCTTTGATTCTCCCTTTTATGGTTCTTAAAACAAGGACCACAGTCCTCCAGGTAGAGCACAAAGCTTGTCCTGCCCACCTCCTCAAGTTGGTCCTCTAATCCCAACTCTAGCTAGTTCTACTCTAACCTCCAGGGTCACCTTAACTTTCCCCCAATGAGCCAGGATGTCCCTCTCCTTTTGCCCAAAATACTCATCAAGCCATTCTACCCAGCCGGCTCATCCTCTTGATTTCTTCCCAGCCATCACCTACCCCAGCAATCTTCCCCATTCTTCTTTACTGGTCAGATTTTATTTGAGTTTTCCTAGTGCTCTCTCTCCCCTTTGTATCTCAATTGGGATGATAAAAAAATGTTTGGTTGGCTTCAAAGTCAGTCCTATATACATATAAAACAAACATAACATATTATATATAGGCACATAATAACCCTATGTATTATTTGTTGACTATTGTTAATGAATGGTTTATAGATGTGCAATTTGCTAAATAATGGCATCAGGTCTTATTCCTGGAACATCTTCCTTATTGGGAAAGGATCTTGAACCACACCTTCAAAATCCTTTTTCTAATAAGAGGTCCCAGGGGAGAGTTTTTTTTTTTAATTTTTTTTTTATTTAAACACCTTGATTACATACATGATTGTGTTTGGGTTTCAGTCATAAAAGGAACACCACCCATCACCAGTGCAACATTCCCATCACCCAAGTCCCAAATCTCCCTCCTCCCCACCCAACCCCCGCCTGTACCCTAAACAGGCTCTACATTTCCCTCATACATTCTCAATATTAGGACAGTTCAAAATGTAGTTATTTCTCTAACTAAACTCATCACTCTTTGTGGTGAGCTTCCTGAGGTGAGCTGGAACTTCCAGCTCTTTTCTCTTTTGTGTCTGAAAATTATTATTACAAGGGTGTCTTTCATTTTTCTTAAAACCCATAGATGAGTGAGACCATTCTGCGTTTTTCTCTCTCTCTCTGACTTATTTCACTCAGCATAATAGATTCCATGTACATCCATGTATAGGAAAATTTCATGACTTCATCTCTCCTGACAGCTGCATAATATTCCATTGTGTATATGTACCACAGTTTCTTTAGCCATTCGTCTGTTGAAGGGCATCTTGGTTGTTTCCAGAGTCTTGCTATGGTAAATAGAGCTGCAATGAATATAGGTGTAAGGAAGGGGTTTTTGTATTGTATTTTTGTGTTCCTAGGGTATATTCCTAGGAGTGGTATAGCTGGATCGTATGGGAGCTCGATTTCCAGTTTTTGGAGGAATCTCCATATCGCTTTCCATAAAGGTTGAACTAGACAGCATTCCCACCAGCAGTGGATAAGAGTTCCTTTCTCTCCACATCCCCGCCAACACTGTTTATTCTCATTCTTTGTGATGTGTGCCATTCTCTGGGGTGTGAGGTGGTATCTCATCATTGTTTTGATTTGCATCTCCCTGATGATTAGTGATGTGGAACATTTTTTCATGTGTCTTTTGGCCATGCGTATTTCTTCTTTGTCAAAGTGTCTGTTCATTTCTTCTCCCCATTTTTTGATGGGGTTAGATGTTTTTTTCTTGTAAAGTTCTGTCAGTGCCTTGTATATTTTGGAGATTAGCCCCTTATCTGATGGGTATTGGGTGAATAGTTTCTCCCACTCAGTGGGTGGCTCTTGTATCCTGGGCACTATTTCCTTTGAGGTGCAGAAGCTTCTCAGCTTAATATATTCCCATCTGTTAATCTCTGCTTTCACTTGCTTGGAGAGTGCAGTTTCCTCCTTGAAGATGCCTGTAATGTCCTGTAGTGTTTTGCCTATGTGCTGTTCTATATATCTTATGGTTTTGGGGCTGATATCGAGGTCTTTAATCCATTTGGATTTTACCTTTGTACATGATGTTAGCTGGGGGTCTAAGTTTAATTTTTTGCAAGTGGCTATCCAATTGTGCCAACACCACTTGTTGAAGAGGCTTTCCCTGCTCCATTTAGGATTTCCTGCTCCTTTATCAAAAATTAGATGGTTGTATCTCTGGGGAACATTTTCTGAGTATTCAAGCCTATTCCACTGATCTGAGGACCTATCCTTATTCCAATACCATGCTGTTTTGATAACTGTTGCTTTGTAGTACAGTTTAAAGTTGGGAAAAGTAATTCCTCCCATATTCTTTTTCCCAATGATTGCTTTAGCTATTCGAGGGTGTTTATTGTTCCAAATGAATTTCAAAAGTGTCTGATCCACTTCTTTGAAGAATGTCATGGGTATCTTTAGAGGGATGGCATTAAATCTGTATAATGCCTTGGGGAGTATTGACATTTTGATGATGTTAATCCTGCCAATCCATGAGCAGGGTATGTGTTTCCATTTCCGTGTGTCCTCTCTTATTTCTTGGAGCAGAGTTTTATAGTTTTCTTTGTATAGGTCCTTCACATATTTAGTCAAGTTGATTCCAAGATATTTGAGTTTGTGTGGTACTATTGTGAATGGGGTTGTTTTCTTAATGTCCATTTCATCCTTATTACTATTGGTATATAGAAAGGCCATTGATTTTTGTGTGTTAATTTTGTAGCCTGCCACCTTGCTATATGAGTCTATTGTTTCTAGAAGCTTTTTGATAGAGTCTTTAGGGTTTTCTAAGTAGAGTATCATGTCATCTGCAAACAGTGAGAGCTTGACTTCTTCCTTTCCTATCTGGATTCCCTTGATATCCTTTTCTTGCCTAATCGCTATAGCAAGTACTTCCAGTGCTATGTTGAATAGGAGTGGTGAGAGAGGACAGCCTTGTCTTGTGCCAGAATTTAGAGGGAAGGCTTTCAGTTTTTCTCCATTGAGGATAATATTTGCCACTGGCTTGTGGTAGATGGCCTTCACTATATTGAGAAAGGTTCCCTCCATTCCCATCTTGCTGAGAGTTTTGATCAAGAATGGGTGTTGGACCTTATCAAATGCTTTCTCTGCATCTATTGATATGATCATGTGGTTTTTATTTTTCTTGTTATTGATGTTGTGTATTATGTTGATAGATTTACGGATGTTAAACCAGCCTTGCATTCCTGGGATGAAACCTACTTGATCGTAGTGGATGATCTTCTTAACGAGGCATTGAATCCTATTTGCCAGGATTTTGTTGAGGATCTTTGCATCTGCATTCATCAGTGATATTGGTCTGTAATTTTCTTTTTTGGTAGCGTCTCTGTCTGGTTTAGGTATCAAGGTGATGTTGGCTTCATAAAAGCTATTTGGAAGTGTTTCTGTTTGTTCAATTTCATGAAAGAGTCTTGCCAAGATTGGCAGTAGTTCCTCTTGGAAAGTTTGATAGAATTCATTAGTGAATCCATCTGGACCTGGGCTTTTGTTTTTCGGCAGACATTTGATTACTGTTTTAATTTCATCAATGGTGATGGGGGTGTTTAGATATGCTACATCCTCTTTCTTCAACCGTGGAAGATTATAAGAGTCCAAGAATTTATCCATTTCTTCCAGGTTCTCATTTTTAGTGGCGTAGAGTTTTTCAAAGTAGTTTCTGATTACCCTTTGAATCTCTGTCATATCAGTAGTGATCTCTCCTTTTTCATTCCTGATACGAGTTATCAAGTTTCTCTCTCTCTCTTTCTTTGTTAGGTTTGCCAGTGGTCTATCAATCTTGTTTATTTTTTCAAAGAACCAACTTCTGCTTTCGTTGATCTTTCGGATTGTTTTTTGAGTTTCCACTTCGTTGATTTCTGCTCTCAGCTTTGTTATTTCCTTCTGTCTTCCTATTCTTGGGTCCTTTTGTTGAGCATTTTCTAGTTCTATTAGCTGTGTCATTAAGCTACTCAGGTAAGCTCCTTCTTCCTTCCTGATGTGTGCTTGCAAAGCTATAAATTTTCCTCTCAGTACTGCTTTTGCTGTGTCCCATAGGTTCTGAGAGTTTGTGTCTTTATTGTCATTTGTTTCCAGGAACCTTTTTATTTCCTCCTTGATTTCATCTCGGACCCACTGGTTATTGAGCATGAGGCTGTTTAACTTCCAGGTGTTAAAGTGTTTCTTCTGAGTCCCTTTGGAGTTCACAAATAATTTCAGAGCCTTGTGGTCAGCGAAGGTAGTCTGCAAAATTTCTATCCTCTTGATCTTATGGAGGTATGTTTTATGTGCCAGCATGTAGTCTATCCTGGAGAATGTCCATGTACATTGGAGAAGAATGTGTATCCAGGTTTCTGGGGATGGAGTGTCCTATATATATCCACTAGGCCTCTTTCTTCCATTTCTCTCCTCAGGTCTAGTATATTCTTGTTGGGTTTCAGTCTGGTTGACCTGTCCAGTGTTGACAAAGCCGTGTTAAGGTCCCCCACAATTATTGTGTTGTTGTTGATATTATTTTTCAGATTTGTCAACAGTTGTATTAAATATTTTGCTGGCCCCTCATTCGGTGCATATATGTTTAGGAGAGTGAATTCTTCCTGCTCTACGTACCCCTTGATTAATATAAAATGTCCGTCTTTGTCCCTTACAACCTTCCTGAGTATAAAGTTTGCATTATCTGATATTAGTATGGCCACTCCAGCTTTTTTATGGGTGTTGTTTGCTTGGATAACTTTTCTCCAGCCTTTTATTTTGAGTCTATGTTTGTTCTGACTATTCAGGTGCGTTTCTTGTAGGCAGCAGAAGGTTGGATTGAGTTTTTTGATCCATTTAGCCACTCTGTGTCTCTTAACTGGTGCATTTAGTCCATTGACGTTGAGAGAAAGAATTGTCCTGGGATTTAACGCCATCTTTATTTCAAAATTTGGTGTGTCTTTTGGGTAGTCTTGTCTTAGATTAGGTCTTTCAGTTTTTCTCTTAAGACTGGTTTTGTGTCTGTGAAGTTTCTGAGCTGTTTTTTGTCTGTGAAACCATGTATTCTTCCATCAAACCGGAAAGTGAGTTTTGCTGGGTATAGTATTCTGGGTGAAGCATTCATTTCATTCAGTCTTGTCACAATATCCCACCACTGCTTTCTGGCATTGAGCGTTTCTGGTGACAGGTCTGCTGTAAATCTCAGGGAAGCTTGCTTGAACATGATTTCCCCTTTTGATCTTGCTGTTTTCAGAATTCTGTCTCTATCTGTGGGATTTGTCATTGTGACTAGGATGTGTCTTGGGGTGGTTTTTCTGGGGTCTCTTTTGGTTGGTACTCTTCGGGCATGCAGGATTTGATCACATATATTCTTTAGCTCTGGAAGTTTCTCTTTAATGATGTTCTTGACCATTGATTCTTCCTGGAAATTTTCTTCCTGGGTCTCTGGGACTCCAATGATTCTTAAGTTGTTTCTGTTGATCTTATCATAGACTTCTATTTTCGTCTGTTCCCATTCTTTGACTAATTTTTCCATTGTCTGCTCATTTGCTTTAAGTTTTTTGTCCAATCTCTCCTGCTGTATGGAATTGTTATGTATCTCATCTTCCACAGCACCAAGTCTATTCTCAGCTTCTGATACCCTGTCCCAGAGCTTATCCATTTTGTCATTCACTTCGTTTACTGACTTTTTCAGTCCTGTTAGTTGACATGTTATTTCAGTTTGGAGTTTTGTCATTTCTGCCTTCATATTTTTTTGGTTCTTATTAGTGTTCTGTTCAACTCGATCCATGGTTTCTTGGAGTCTGTTGAGCACCTTCCATATTGCTAGTCTAAAGTCCTTATCTGAGAGGTTGATTAGTTGTTCAGTCATTATCTGGTCCTCAGAATTGTCATCTTCATTCTCTATGTCTGATGCTGGCCTGCGTTGTTTCCCCATTGTCACACTTGTATTGTGGGTTTTTCTACGTGTTGTGGTGGTATTCATTGTCTATATGATGTAGGCAGCACACTCCTCTGGCTCCTCCCTTTCTGGATGGGCTGACTTGCCTCTAAGGGAGGGGAGTCCTCCGTGGATGAAGCCTCACACCGGGTCAAATCTTAGGCCCGAGCATGCAACAGAGAAGACAGTCCAGAGAGAAATGTTTGCTTCTGTGATATAGCGCCGTTCTTAGTGTGATTTTTCCTTCTTGTTGCAATGGAGTTCTTTCCTTAGAAAGAGTGCACGGCCGCGTAGCGAAGCGGAGCGGCCGTGCTCCTCTGAGCCTCTTTTTGCCCCACTCGCAAGAGTTTCACGCAAGAGGACAGTAGACAGACATAGACAGATCACACTCACAGTCTTTCACAGCTGAGCCCCACTGGGCCGGTGTACTTTCGCGGATTTTCCCTGCCTGGTGTCACACACAGGGAGCCAGCTTTTGCAAAGGTTAGCCGGTTTTTATGCTCTGAAGTCCCTCCCTGAAAATGGCGTCTGGGCGAGCGAGGTTTCTGGAGGCTCTTTTTGCCCCACTCGCAAGAGTTTCACGCAAGAGGACAGTAGACAGACATAGACAGGTCACACTCACAGTCTTTCACAGCTGAGCCCCACTGGGCCGGTGTACTTTCGCGGATTTTCCCCGCCTCCAGGGGAGAGTTTTAAGAAAAGGCAGAGTGTCCTGAATTATCTAGATAGACCTTAAATGTCATTACATGTATCTTTATAAAAGTGAGATGGAGATAAATTTGAGGATAGAAAAGAGAGCAAGTTAAAGATAATACCTTGCAGAAATGAATGATGAAGGCACAGGCCAAAGTATGTTGGCAGATCCCAGAAGCTGCAGAGGTAGGAAAGTTTCTAAAGGATGGAAGCATGTGCTTTGTCTTTAAGAGGCCTGGATTCAATGATGAGTACCTGGGTCCCTCAAGCACCACTGGGAATAACCCTGGAGCACAACCCAGGTATAGTCATCTTGAGCGCTTCAAGTTGTGGCCCAAAATGAACAAATTAAAGCTGCAAGAGGCAAAGACCAGAGCCTCTGGCAAAAACATAGCCCTGATAAAATCTTGACTGGTCCAAGGATACTGGTTTCAGACTTCCTGCCTCCATAACAGTGATAAAGTCAATCCATGCTTTTATCAAGTCAAGGCATCTGTGGAAATGTACTATGGCAGCCATGGGAACTTCACACAAGACTCACGGGAGATGAAACTGAGGCTCAAAAATACTAAGTAATTTACCCAAAGTCACAAAACTAGTCCTATTTTTGGGAAGAAAAAGTTGGTCCCTCCAAATGAAAACCCAAGGAAGATGAGGTCTGCACAACTTCAGATCAAGGTGCACACATAACCCTCAAACAAGTAGAAGGAAGCTCAGAGCACATTCCCTAAACTCTCACACTACTGCTCTGAAACTTCAGAAAACCCTGACACATCCACTTGCCCTCACCCAGCCCCAGGAGGGATAGATTCTCCTGTTCTGGGACTAGGTTTTTCCTATGTACAACTCCTGCAAAGACCCAAGTAGTGTGCGAGAGGAAAGTTCAGGTGGTTCCCTAACACTTCATCAGAAGCTCAGGTCCAGCCTTCTCCTGGTCTTCCCTTCTGCCTCTCCCACAAAGGGCTCATGAATGACAAAGCTTGGAGTGTGCAGTGAATTAAACCAGGGTAGATTCTCTTAACAATCCAGTTTACTAGAAAAAGCCAAGACCAGGAAAGTGACATGCAGTCTCTCCATCCACAGGTACCTGCTAACAAATGTCCCAGGAGTCATCCCATAGGAGAGATGCCCCTATTTGTCTCTTGCTATCTAGGAAACTCAGGTTCAAATAAGCCAAGAATTTTTCTCCAAGTTAACAAACTAAAAAGTGGTCAAGTTGGGAGCTCAGTTCAGTGGCAAGACCAGCAGACTAGTCTCAGCCCTGAAAAATATCACTCCTACTTGTAATCAGAGAGACCCCACATGCCCAGTCTTAGCATCTATCTCCATTCCTCTCCAAAACCTCCTGCATGTAACCATCTGCCCAAGTTTCCAACTACCCATCTTCAACGTGCACATGGTCATCACCCAAACTAGCCTAGGCCCACTCAAAGCAAGTTTAGGCACATCAACAGAAAGGAAGTGATCTCAGGGGTTAGAGATACCTACACAGCAGGTGAGTTCAAAACTCCTCTCATTGATATGTCCATCCCAACTGACCAAGTGTGGCTCCTAGGACCCCCTTAACACCTCTTTGAAAGGTATCTTTCTTTCACCATCACCACCAAAAAAAAAGAAAGAAAGAAAAGAAAAGAAAAAAGAAAGTCAAGAATTTATGAGTGATTTGGAAAGTAAAAGTCTCGTGCCTGGGATTATGATGGTAAATACTGTACATTCAACTCCTGATTTTCCACATTAATGGGAGGGAGCAGTGGCGCAGATAATTAAAAGTGCATTTATATTTGGCTCCAGAATGTGTTTTGAGTCTCATGTTTGAATATGGGAGGGTTTGGTGTTCTGGGAATTCATTGTGACTTTATAATCTTCCTGCAGAAGAAAAGAGAGGGGAAAAAAAAAACCAAGTACCAATGCCTGCCTCAAGAGAGAGTAGAAAGGCACCCTCATGTATATCCCCAGTTTATCACCTTATCTCTGATAAATACAAAAAGAAAAATAGCACTTCCACAGAAGACTCAAAAACACCTACCCAGCAGAGCTCCAACATGAAAGATGTTCAATATATAAGTTACTATGTTTTTTTTTTTTGCTTGTTTGTTTTTAGGTCACACTCAACAGCACTCAGGGATTACTCCTGGCTCTGCACTCATAAGTCACTCTTGGCAGGCCCCGGGGGACCATATGGGATGCCAGGATTCAAACAATCATTCGTTCTGAGTCAGCTGTGTGCAAGACAAATGCCCTACCCATTGTAATTTCTCTCCGGCCCAGAGTTACTATATTTTAGAGCAACAGAAAGAACCCGTACACTCCAACTCCCAGTCCCTAGGAGGTTTGTGACCTCACACTGGAGTCCATTTCCTTGACTTTTAATTCTTCCATCTGGCACCTTTCTTTTTCCTCTCCCAACCTGAAACCCATCTCTCTTTTCCCAGCATGACAAGGTTTTGGTGAGACAATAGGTTCTGGAGATGGGGTGATTGGGGGTCATTCCTATCACTGACCTCAAATGATTTACTTCTCTGTGTTTCACATCTCTATTCTCAAAAAAATCTCAGGTCTCCTGGACAGCAGCTTTCTTTCTTAGCATTCATCTCCCACCAAGGCTTCTCCTTCCTCACCCTGTTCCCTCCTCCCCAAGTTTCCATATATATCATGGGCTGCTAGTTCAGCTATCTGCCATTTCCAGACATTTCATGCTCTCTGCATCTTATCTTCTACCCTCAGAAGATTGTCAAAGTATTTTCTCAAACAAAGATTGCTTTCCCCCTAGGAGATGCTGATGTCAGATGCAAAACTCATAGCTGCACTTCTTGATTCTGCTATATAATTGAGGGAGGAGACTTCTGGTATCCATTCTTTTTTTCCCTTCTTACCTCCAGAAGGCGGATTTAGTTTCGAAGCAGTTATAACTTCAACCTCTTTGTTAGCTCCGAGTTGACAGGAGGCAGGATTAGGGTCCTGGGATGCAAATGAATGGCGGCTGTAGGTTCCTGAAACTGCCAATCACTTCCTGAGTTAGACACCACCAGTTTCCTGCTCCTTCCTGTCGAGGATGTGGACATGGTACTTGGCACTACAGCAGCCATCTTGTAGCCAAGAAGAGGAAAGCCAGAGGCCCAGGGTGGCAATGCAGAAAGACAGATGAAAACCTCACTTTGGATAAAACCCTCATGTTGCACCTGGACTGTTTAATTTTGGACTCTATGTTTGTTGCAAAAAATAAACTCCTGTTTGTTGGATTTTCTGTCTCTTGCATCTGAATGCAATCCAACCTGATTCAATAAGTAATTGCATTTTGATTTCAAAAAACCTTTCCCAAACTGCTGCTGCTTCAGGTAAAAGGATGAAGGTGTCAAGCACAGACTTGATATTAAACAAATTTGGTAATAATATCAATTAAAAGGTATCACCTGCAACCATCAAGAATTGTGTATAAGTGGAAAAGAACAGCTGAGACCCCAGTGTCATCTCAGAATAGTCCTGTGAGGACATGAGGCTTTGTACCGATCATGGTAGTATCCCCTGCTATGGTGGAGCACATGAAGGTAACAAGTGTCTGTGAAAACTATGGAGAGTGAGGGAGGGTGGGTGCTGGGTGCTCTGAGAACTGTGGTTCAGGCTGGCTTATAGGAATTAGGCCTATCCAGGTCCCTGAAAGACAGGCAGGATCAATGGAAGGCAGTTGAAAGACCTCTGGCTTCTTGCCTAGATCATCCCCAATAAGGTGGGTAACCTCAACTAGATTTAATAGTCTCCACACGCCTCTGCCTTTGTTTTCAATACTGATATATTTTGCTCCCTGTTCCATAGTTATGGGTGACCCTGCCTGTTTCCAGGAAGCATCCAATAAACATTAAATATGGGTCATTTTTCTAAGGAGAGGGGATCCGGTCCCAGCACCAGTAGGAGATGAAGTTATATTGGGTTCTGCCTTGCTGGAGGGTAGAGACAAGTTATCTGACACCTTGCCTGGTGTCTGAAGGTAGCATCTCTGCTTCCTGAATCTCAGGAATTCCTCTAATTCCTCATCCTTACTCCACTGAGCTGGCATCTGTCTACATAGATCCTTCCTCAGCAGTTTATCTCTACTGTTGACTATGCATGTTTTCTGAAGGAAGAAGGCACAGGTGGCTACAGATATTGGGAAGAGGGTACAGGTAGGGATTTGAACAAACATGAGCTCTTCCAGGTTTCCTAACTATAGAACTTGATGACAGAGGACCCAACATGTTGCAAATGACTGAGGTATGAGGTATGAAACAGACAGGGCTTGGTTGAGTGGAAGGGAGATGCAAATACTCAGGATGGGGACAGCACAAAGATCCAGCCATGAAGTGTGTCTCCAACCAGAGAGGACCGAACTAAACAGACTCCCAAGGAAGAACATGATCATTCTTCAGCATCAGCCACAGACCAAAAAAAGCACCCTGGGTTTGGGTCCTGGGTTTTAGTCCTGTGCTTTTCCTGGACCTCAGTTTCTCCATCATAGGATTGGTTTGGGCAGGGTGAGCCCTGGAGGCACAGGTGCAATGACCTCTGGGGTGTGTCATGTGGAAGCACCTCAGGGCAGGATAGTAGACCCTGCCCCCACTCAGGCCATAGCCCCTCACTGATATGGAGGGCACCAGAGCCATAACTAACTTGAAGGTGACTTACCATACCCCAGGACTTACCCTACAATGAAGATGTGTGCTGCCCAGGTTGCAGCACAGAGAGAAGCATAAATCGAAGAATGAACTAGCTGCTCCAGTAGTTTGCACTGTGGGCTCTGGGCCACAGTTGACCGTTCCCTCTCACAAGGGACCATTGTTAGGGACACAATAGCCTTTAAGTAGCCCATGAATAGGCCTGGTGGGGGCCAGTCCTGACAGAGTGCTAGTTCAATAGTATCCATCAGACCTGCAGAAGAACTACACACAGTCAAAAGAACAGGCAGTCCCCATAGTTTCCAAATTTGGGGGTTTCTCTGGAGTCTGGGGTTGGGATATGGGAGGTTCTCTGGAAAGACAGAAGGAAGGAAGACTGTGAATACTAAGCTGTAGCTTTTAACCCAGAGTATTCCAAGGATTGTCCCAGCTTTTCATTGTTGAGGTGGAAGTAGAGAACAGAATATAAGGCATTTGCTTTGCATGCACTTGTTCTTGGATCAATCCCCTGCTTTGAATATGGCTTCCTAAGTACTACCAGGATAGCCCTTGAGCACTGCAGCAGGTGGCCCAAAAACTCAAAATAAAAAAAATTTGATCGGAAGTATCAGGTAGAGAGGTCAAAGGATTGCAGCAAACATGGAAGTAAAACACAAGAGAAGCCCACATTTGATCCCTGGCACAACACAGTTATAAAGCAATACCAGGCACTGTTGGGTGTGGCCAGAATAATTGTTCTAGAATTCTCCTTAGTCCCAGGTTAATCAAAACAGTGGGTCATTGCCTTTGGAGGGACTGTCTCATACCTCAAAATGTTTCCAAGAGAGGAGATGAGGCAGAAGCAACCCACATTGATTAATGTCTTTCTTCCAGCTCCTAGAATCTGCCTCTAGCCTGGATTCACCCATATTTCTGCAGATCCAGGAACTACCCTCGCCATCTCAACTCAGGCAGCTTCATCTTCATCAAATAAGAGCCTGGATGTGAGCTGAGCATGCTGACTTCCCCCTCTCGTCCCCATCTTTGCTGGCACCTACCTGGGTTTCACTTAGCTTTATACCTCATAAGCCCGTCCCATGTTTCCCCCACACCCACTGAGCTCCACTTCACCACCCTCAGATGCTCTGCTTCCCTCGGGAAAAAGAGAATCACGTTGGCCTCCCAGTACCAGCCCTGTTCTAGCTGCTACACTTTGAAATATTGGCCTAATATTCCTGGAATTATTTTTTGTTCTCATGTTCTGTTTTCCTGAACAGCCCCTTGGAGGCTTCATTCCCTTGCTCTGAGCATGGGGTGATACTGCCATCAAATCTCCCTGGACAACTCCAACAGAGCCAGGATGAGGGAGGGGGGCACAGTGGTTGGGAAAGCATTAAGCTGCATGCTGGGTGCATCACTCTCCCAGAGGCCTAAGCCTGGAGCAATCCCCTTCTCCCACAGACACCACCTCAACAAGAAGGAGCAGGTGAGGAGGGACAAAGACACTTGTCTCCTGAAAGACCAGCACCCCCCTATTGACTTGATTTCCTCTGCCTGTTGTCTAGGCTCTGATTTTTCAAATTCTTTCCTGATGTATGCCGTTCTCCTCAGCCCTCTCCATCCCTGAGACAGCTCCACGCAGCCCTGCTGAAAACCCCAGCCTCTCGGCAATTTGCTGCCAGTTGTTTCTTGGGCACTAAATATTTAATGAGTATCAATGACATGCCAGGCATCATGCCAGGCTTCCACATCATAAGGCTGTTGAAAGAGAATGAGAGCAATAGCAGTCATGATAACCAGCCTACTATATGTGGATGTGAGCAGGCCTCCTCCTCTTTTATCATCTTTATTGACATCATCTTCATCATCATCTACCTCAATGGCCCTTCCTAGGTGCAATCCAGGTGCTAGACACTTCCTGTGTGATCCTCGCTTGGGATCTATACCCTGTCAGTGCATATTGCCGCACTCCAAGCTATGATCTGCAAGGAACCTTTGCAAGTGAGAACGCTTCTAAGACTCTCCAACAGGTGTGATTTCTCAGCAGCAAGGCAGAGGCACTTCCGGTGGCAGCAGGAAGTGTAGATGCATAATGCCAGGAGCAAAAGAATTGGCATCTTGTTGGCTGGCCTAGCCACCTCTCAGAGGATGGAGGGGCCCAGCCAGGAGTCAGAGGTGAGGAAATGTAGTGTGAGCCCCCTGCTGGACTGTTTCCCTGTCTGCACCTTTCTGGGGTACCTGTCTTTCTGAGTCTGGCAGATGGGGCTTTGAGGTACTGGCTGGTTCTGTGACCGCATCCTGGAAAGAACAGAGGATAGATGACCTGTGACCTGTTCCCTTTGGGGAGTGCTTTTGCCCTAGTGCTCAGAGCCAACAGGAGCAATCCTCAGTGGAAGTATAGATAATAGGGTTATGTCACCTCTGATTGAAAACAACCCTAACCTAGTGAGTGACCTGGGGAAGGTCAAGTCCCTTCCTGTGACTTTGATCAAGTCTCCTCCTGCTGTGAGAATTCTGCAGAGAATTCTGGACAGAGGTTCTCTCCAAGTCCTGCAAGAACTCATCATCTGCTCCCACCCCTCCCCTTCTTCATTTTTTTCTTTTTTTTTCTTTTTTTTAGTTTTTGGGGGCCACACCTGGCACTCCTGGCTCTGAGCTCATGAGCTAAGAAATCACTCCTGGCTGGCTCGGCAGACTATATGGGATGCGAGGGATTGAACCTGAGTCCGTCCCAGGTTGGCCCTTTACAAAACAAACTCCCTACCACTGTGCTATCTCTTTGGCCCTCTTCTTCTTGCTTAAAACAAAGGAGCACTTTCTCTCTCTCTCTCTCTCTCTCTCTCTCTCTCTCTCTCTCTCTCTCTCTCTCTCTCTCTCTCTCTCTTTGTTCAATTCCCAAATGTTTATTCAGCATTTCTCATAAGTCAGGCTCCAGGCCAGTGTCTTCCAGCCATGTGGAAAGCAAAGAGGTGGCAATCATCCTAATGTCATCCTGCTTGTTGTATGCACAAAGCCATGAGCACCTAGGTGAAGAATTTAAAGCCGGGCATGAACCATACCCTGTCATGTTTCAAGCTGTGGGATCTGGGCATGTCACTTACCCTCTCTGGGTCTCAGTTTCCCCATTGCTTAATGGGGAGGTCAGCAGTCCTTCTCTAAGCAGGTATGATGAGAATGAGAGGGAACTGGCCCAGAGCAGCACATGGCTCACTGAGTACTCAGCAGGTGGCAGTCATTGTTACAGAGATATCTTTGCTCCATAAAATAATGGCTTCCAGGAGCACTCAGGAAACAAAGGTGTCACCTCCCTACAATGGCCCTACTTCATTTTGAGCTTCCTAATGCCTCCATTCCTAGCTCATTCCAAGTTTCCCAGCCATTCCCTGCTCCCACTCCCACTCCTGGTACCCAATTCATAGATTGGGGTCTAAACTCCTGGTACCTCAATTTGTGACTCTGGACATAGAGCCAATGGTGACATTCAAATGAGGACACAGGCTGAACCCTCAAGCCTGGAAGACTGTCTCCAACAGGGGAAGCAGAAAGGCTCAGAAGGGTCAGGGGAGACATGGGTAGGGGATATTACATGCGATAACAGATGCCTTAGCGACATCAGCCCTGTGGTCCCTGGTCCCTTGGACTTGGCTCTGTCCAGTTTGTGTCTGTGCCTTTGCCCTTACTCTTTCATTATCACATGATCTTCTCAGTAGTCTCTATGTCTGTTCAGGATGCTCTTAGAATGAGGTCATTGGATGTGGTGAGTGGGTCCCACCCTAACTTATCAGGTGTACCATCACCTGACCTTCTTTAAGTCCCCAAAGAAATTCTCTCCAAATGATGACAATGTTCTGAGATTCCAAATTGGATAAGGATGTGTAAGAGACACAAGTCTACCAAATAGAACACATGTTGGGGCTGGAGCCATAGTACAGCAGGCAGGGCACAGAGCACTTGCCTCGCATATGACTAACCTGGGTTTGATCCCTGGCATCCCACATGGTCCCCCAAGCACTGTCAGGAGTGATCCCTGAATGGGACACACACTTACACAGAACCAAATAAATATGCACAAAGACACAAGTATCCAAAGATATACACTCAGCTATTCCAATCTGTACCAACTACATCTTTTTTTTTTCTTCTTGGTTTTAGGGCCACACCTGGTGATGCTCAGGGGTTACTCCTGGCTAGGTACTCAGAAATCACTCCTGGCTTGGGGGGCCATATGGGAATCCGGGGATCGAACCAAGATCCATCCTGGGTCAGCTGTGTGCAAGGCAAATGCCCTACTGCTGTACTATTGCTTCGGCCCCCATATATCTTTTTTGTTGTTGTTGTTGTTTTTGTTTTTGTTTTTGTTTTTGTTTGGGGGCCACACCCAGCGGTGCTCAGGGGTTACTCCTGGCTGTCTGCTCAGAAATAGCTCCTGGCAGGCACAGGGGGACCGTATGGGACACCGGGATTCGAACCAACCACCTTTGGTCCTGGATCGGCTGCTTGCAAGGCAAACACCGCTCTGCTATCTCTCCGGGCCCCCCCATATATCTTAATATAAGGACACACACAGGTACGCCCACAAATACTCACACAGATACACTCGTATAAATGCCCACATATAGGCACACATTCATACAGAAATACACATGTAAGGACACACTCCTCATAGGACACACATCCATACTCACAGACACTGAACATGCAGACTGACACACCTCTATCTATACTGACTCACGCATAGGCATTTGCACACATACTCACACGCAGACACACACATCCATACTTGCTCACACGCACATCCCTCCACCAGCCAGCCGTCTCCCAGAGCCAATTAGTGAGCCCGGGTACTCTCAGGGGAGCCCTAGGTGACAGACTTATTGACCGGCTGAAGTGGCGGAGTGGCAGCAGGAGAGCGGAGTCATTTAAGCAGTGTGCTGCTCCTCCCGAGGGCGGTGGCGGGGGACTCGGAGGTGCAGAGTAAGTTGTATTTACCGTGACGGTAATTGAAAGGCAGCAGCAGCCACCCACATTGTCCCCGCCAATACCTAATTGCTGGAGCAAAAAGTACTGGAGAGCAGGGGCTAGAGAGAGAGGAGGGGGGGGGAAAGTGAATAGAGCCCAGAATCAATAGTGAAAGCTTTCACAGTGTCAGACACAATCAATGGAGCTGAACAAGTAGAAGCTGTGGAAAATTAGCCTCCAGGCTGACTCGGTGTGAAAGCTAGAAACTGGTAACTGCAGAAACAGAAGGGAGATCTCGGCCACCCCTTCTGTCTGTCGGCGTGTTTCCTGACTGGCTAGAGGAAGCCAGGGCCTGTTTAATGCATACGGGTTTGGCTGAGAGTGAATCAGACAGACCAGAGCTTGTTCCACTGAGGAAGGACTTGAGACCTGGAAAGTCCATAGTAACCTAGGAACTTGGGTCCATCGTTTCAGCATATGGTGCTTCGTTTGGCTGATCCACAATCCACAATTGTGTGCAAGAAAGAACAGAACAGGGTTTGAATCAAAGACCAGAATTTGAATCCTGAGTGTGCCACTTTGTTGTCTAGAAAATCAGAATGATGTCACTGGGCAGGGATCAGGGCTGAAAACTCCTAAAGAGATATCCAGGCCCAACTCCTTGAGCCCGTGAATGTTCCATTTTGTGGTAGAACAGAAAGGGCACCTCTACAAACATGATGGAAAAACAGATCAGGCGATGAGATTATGTGGGGTTATGTGGGGTTACGTGTTATTGCTTGAAGAGCAAGGCAGAAGGCTCTCACGTGTGTTACCACACCTTGATATTGGTTCCATGATGCTGGTGTCAAACTTCTACTTCCCAGAAGCAAAAGAATTCTGTCTTGTGTTTGTTACAGCAACCTCAGGAAACATTAGAGTTAACTGTGCTGAGTTAGAAAGATAAGCAATCTTTATTCAAACTCCAGACACAGAAGTCAAGGAGATAGCTTAGTGGTTAGAGGCACATACTTTACATGCTTTGGAACCCAAGTCCAACCTTAATACCATATGACTGAAAAGGGAAATCAGCCCCCCCCACCAACCTTGGCGGGTGTCCCGCCCCTTAAGGAAGTCGTCACTGCTTTGGCCCCGCCCTTAAGGAAGTCATCACTGCCTTGGCCCCACCTTTACCTCTACCTCACCAATGATTCGTGTTACCGTAGCGGAAGTCCAGCCCTCAAGAACTCTCCTTCCCCTCCCACTTCCCATCCTATATAAGGGGGTGACTAGGGAACCACGCGGTCTTTGGTTCTGGTCCTATTCTGGGAATCCATAGACCCTGGCCATTCCGAATGGTCAGTATTAAAGCACTTTTAAGCATTTGCTGGGACTCATCAGCCTCTTCATTTCTCTGCGTCAGGCAGTCAGATTAGGACGTCCGAATCTTTCATGACCTCTGAACACTGCTACGGTGGTTCTAGAGGTATGTCTCAGCACTTTGATTAGCTCTGTATCCTCAGACCCTAGAATGAAACTGACCTTCCCAGTAAGACAAATATCACCAATAAGGGTCTCTGAATTCCTGAGCTCTACTTGGGAGAACCCGCTCCAAAAAAGCACCACTTGATACATAACGGATCTTAGAAGCAATAAATCTCCAACCACAGCAGATGCCAAGATTAGAATATCCAGAGCCCCACTTTAAGGAAAGGTTTTGAATTCCTATGTAAAGCATCTTAACTTTCTCCAACAGATTTCTGGAGCCAACTTTTGTTTCTTATTTTATTACAGTTATGTCCTCTGGCAAAATGTAAACACCATGAATGAAAGTTTCTTTAATTTGTTCACTGATATCTTCAGGGACCAAGAGCAGGACCTGCCACATAGTATGTGCTCAATAAATGTTTGTTGAATAAGAAGGATGATACTAAACATCAATAGCTTAATAAATAAGACCTATCTGGCACACAGGGGGTACTCAAAAGATGACAGCTGGTAAACAGAAGCTCTCAGTGGGACAGGGAAGATAGTATCTTTCCTCGCCTCTCTTTCTTGGGCTGAAACATAGTGACCAAGACACCCCCAGAAGATCTGGCCCCTAAGGAAACATGCAGGACAGGTATTTAAATAGTCTATGTAGGTCAGAGCTTGTAAAAGTGGGTGCTGTCCGAGGCACTAACCAGCATCTGTCTCCATCTGAGACCCTCAAGATCCTCAACACTCATTGCTTCTACACTCACCCTTGATTTCCTTTGGGGAAGGACTTTGACTACTGGGACATGAGACAGGAGCCCTTATAGTTATAGACAAAATATTCGGTGTCTCCCACATATGTGGGATATAAATTAAAAAAAAAACATAGTTGGTGAAGAATAGATGCCCAAAGACAATAGAAACAAAGAACATGAAAACCAGTCTTTAGTAGGAAGTTTGACACCTTTGTGGGAAAAATAGGAAGGGAAGAGAAGACAATGGGGGAGGGAAGGGGTCATTCAGGAGGATAGTGCTGAAGGGTGATAAAGTGTTAAGCATGAAACCTCATCAATAACAGCAATGTAAACTACAGAGCCAAAAATTTATAAAGTGCCTGTGAAAGTGGAAGGGAGGAGGAATTGGGGACACTGATAGCAATGGAAATTGGGACTGGTACTGAAGCACTGTTTATCTAAAACTCAATCAAGCATGAATAACTTTGTAATTCAGGGAGACTATATATACCTACATATACTGTGCATGTATGTGCACTTTGCTAATGACATGTTACTTCACTGTTAGATTCTATAGAAGAATCTCTATCCTGAAATAGAAGTGTACAACCTACCTCCCATGTCCATAGTGGCAACAAGTCTCTAAGATCAACCCTGAGGACATTATAGCCAAACCCCAACACAAGCTGGGAGTGATGGTACAGAGACTTCCTGTAAGGGGTGCTGGAGGCAGGAGAAAAGCATGTGGGGAACTCTGGGGTTCCAGAAAGTAGGATACCCAGCCTCCTGAAAGAAGACTATCTCTGCCTAGCACTATTCAGAATGGAAAGTGGCCCTAAGTATTTTGTTTGCAAGGTGCCATACCTTGAAATGCTCAGGAATCACTCTGGTAGTATGGGATTCCAGGGATTGAACCTGGGTCAGCTGCACACAAGACAAATGCTCTACTCACTGTACTATGATTCTAGCCCCAGAAATCACACTGGATGATGCCATAGAGCAGAACTAGTCTTTCATTTTATTTCTTTTTAACAATGAGCTGTGAACCACTTGCCTAGAGTTAACTCTTAACAGCCAATCCTTGCAAACCAATGGCCCTTCCTAGATTTCACAGAGGAAGTCCCCTGATGGTCTCCATGCAGAAAACCTGTGCCCAACACTTCTTCCATGAAGATTCTGCCAAACTCTATCACCACTGGCCTAGATTAGAGAGCTAGCTACCTCTCCTCTCCTGCTTCAACTTTCCTGAGGGGGCTCAGTTCCAGACCTGCTGCAGCAGAGGAAGAATCCAGGACCCTTCATACACCATGGGTTCTCAAGCTAGGAATGCCCACACTGATGAGGCTATTCACTTCCTGGTCTGGAGCTGTCTGCTGAGTTCACCCTGACCCACCCCTCTGTCATGTGCATTTTCACATCTTTCTGTGTCTAGCCCTGGGATGTTAGAGCCTAGCTTCTGACCAAGGAGGGCTCTGCGACTTGCCTCACTCTCCTCCCTGGTGCTGGGAAGGGTCTGGGAGAAAAAATATAATGAAGTCGTGGAGACACCTTAGCCCAGTCTGGCCATCACTGAGAGCCTCTTATCCAACTGAATAAGTCGCATTGCAGATCAGCATTAAACAGGATTGGGAAGAGGGCATGTAACCCTGCCATGCCCATTTTACAGGTGAGCTAACTGAGACTCAGAACAGGCAAGGCTAATCACAGCAGGTTGCTGGCAGATCTAGAAACCAGACCTGTCTAATTCCAGGACCTTAAAAGCCTTCACTGGCTCCTCGTACAGCACACAGCGCTTGATCTGTGGAGTTTCCATCTACACCCATTCCCTGCAGGCAAAAACTCTCCTGACAGAAGCCCCAGCCTACAGAGCTGTGCAGCTGCATCCTCCATCCCCCAGAAAGATCACTGGCCCTGGGTTAATTGCTGGTTTCAGAGCTGTGCAGGGAGGCCCCCGGGTGGAAATCCAGCCCCAGGGGTCTGGCCTCCCCCCTTCACAGACAAAAAGCCAGGCTACTGCTCTCCCGGCTGATTGCTGTCAGTTCCACACCTGCCCTCTGACTCACTAATTGGCTCATCCTCGTTAGAGCCATTTCACGGAGATGAAATATATGTGTGAATGTCTGTGGTAGAATTCGGCCAGGAAGACTGAAACATCAAATGAGTAGTGCTAGCTCCTCCAGGGAGCCACAGAATAAAAGTCGTAGGTCCGGGAGCAAGAAGAAGGGAAGAGGCCAGGGCCTGGCCAGTTCTGGGTCTGGCCAGGTGCTTCCCCTTTATGCAGCAAATCGAACTGGAGGAAAATGTCTCCAGGGCTTCAAAGCTGAAGCATTTCTTAGCAAGCAGGTGCCTGCAGAATACACGGGGCCTTGTCTTGGGAAGATGAAGACAGGCAAGGCAAAATATATGCTTAGGAATCCCGAAATCAGCAAACTAGTTTATAAGATCCCTGTCTTCTCCCTCAGGGACTTTCAGGAGCCTGTGTCAGCTCCTGACCTCTTCTGACTAGACCAAGTGGTAGCTACAGCACCTTCTGTGAGAATAGATCTCAGGCTGGGAACAATGGACTCTAGTAATCAATTTAGCATTATGCTAAGAGAAAGTAAGATAAGGTCTTATCCATAAATATTCACCTATTCATATATAGATGCATACATATATTCAACTATCATCTATCCATACACCCACCCACTCATCAATCCATTCATTCTTGCATCCACCCACCCAACCACCTGCCATCTATTTATCCTTAATTATTAATTCTACTATCCACCCATCTACCATCTATTCATCCATCATCCAATTATTCTATCATCCACACATGCATACCCATCCATATAGCTGTTGATTTAATATACAATATAATGTCTAATATCCATGTGTCTAGAGGAGGCCTTTCTCAGCATGACAGAGCACCTTTAGCCCCTTCAGTGGATGGGTCTGAAGGCAGAGTAGTAGCAGTGGAGAAATAATTCATGAGCAGTTAGTTAAAGTTTCATCAGAGTCAGCCAGCTTTATTCCAAGACCCTATCCGCCATATGCTTTTCCTCACATGGCTTCTAAGCTCAGCTTATTCCAAGCAGCTTCTTCCTCTTTGCTGCTTCTCCTCTAGCTCTGCCTCTTTCTCTCCTCCCTTCTCCTCAGCCAGACCCTTTTCTTTATCCTCTAGATCCCCACCTACCAGGGTGGAGGGTAGCCCTGTAATCCAGGTGTATTTAACATTTGAACAGAAAGTTTAGGGCATTGGGGGAGGAATATCTTACAATAGCCATCCATCCATCAATCCATTTACTCATATTCCCACTCATTTATATATCCTTCTATATATCCACTCAGTCTTTCATTCACACATCCACCATGCATTCACTCATTCATACATTCACACACATGCATCTCTCTGTCCATTCACTCATTCATCCATCATTTCAATCAACACTGAGACTTTCTTTCCTGAGTCCTTTGAATGGCCTGTTTCCCTTCAGATGTCCCCATGGGGGACTCTAACTCAGAATTCAGGTCCAAGCTCCCATGCAATCTTTCTAAAGGAATTTTTCTTGATTATCTATTTAGAGCAGTTCCTTTCCTGCCCCCTCAGGTTTAATGGCCTTCTGAGCACTTGCTTCTATCTAAAAATCATCTTGTGTATTTGTTTTATTGCTTGTTTATTGTGCAATCCTCACTCTCCCAATCGAAAGCACGCCTCTTACTCGCCGCTGCAATTCCAATGTCTATTACACTGCAGGGTGTAAGAGCATGGGAGTGAGGGGATGATAAAAGCATTTTCTGAGCTCTGACTATGCACTAGGCCCTATGCTAGGAACCCCTAGAAGATCAGAAAGACAGCGTCCCCACTTCCCATCAGTCACAGTTGTAAGTGAGAGTTGGGGCCCTTGTTTTAAGTGTTGTAACAAAAGCCTGAACTCAGCACGCAAAGAGCCTCGGGAGACAGACCAGCACAGGCTTTCCAAAGCAAGTGGCATTTGAGCTGGGTTTTGAAGGAGGAATAAACATTTTTTCAGGCAGATGTGGGATAAAGGACATTATAGGAACAAGGAATATCAGGAAAAAGGCCCTGATGGAGAGCATTGGAAGAAATGACAAATTGCTTGGTGTGTTTAAGCACAGAAGAGAATAATGTGTCCAGGTTTCTTTGGGGGAGATTTCTTGGGTAGTAGCATGGAGAACAGATTGGGTAGGTATAGGTGGAAGATTGACAAGACTGGTAGAAGAAGGAGGAGGTGACCAAGATGGGAGAGGATGTAGAAAATACTGAGGGGTGGGGAGATGAAATAACCCAGGAAAGACATGCAGAGCTCTGTTTTGGGCAACTCCTTGGTACCCATGTAACCCCACCCCCTATTCCTCCTGTGTTACCTTACTTACAAGAAAGACCCTTCCATTTCTGAGATGGGTCTTTAGTAAGTTACAAAAGGTTTGGCCTCAAGGGCAAAGGGGATTTTGCATGGATGGAGGATGGAGAAGGAAGCAGGAGGAGATGGCTGAGGGACAAGGTACAATGCAGGGCTGAATAGGAATCCAGTGTAAAAGGTTATGAGACAAGCCACACATGTTGGCTAGGGCATGAATAAAGATGTTATCTCCTGAAGAAACCTGTCTGTGAGTGGATTTTCTCCTCACTGCCATCCTGAACTGGTAGACCCACCAGCTGGTGGGGGTTGGAGACACATGATGCTGGGACGGCAGAAAAAGGCCCCTCCATTCATCCCATCGCCATCCAGCTCCATCCAAAGGGCCTATTAATTATTTTATACTACAACCCCCACTGAACTAAAGAAGTCAATGGGTGAAGAAATTCTACTCTGGGTTGAACTTAAAATGCCTAGAGACTCCATCATTGCTGCTGCTACTACTAGTACTACTACTACTTCTACTACACACACACACACACACACACACACACACACACACACACACACACACTCACCTCAGTTCATGACATCCTTCTGAGAACTGTCTAACTATAGGAAAAACAAAGCCTGGTTAGGGGAAACCTAGAATGGGTTTCCAGGGACCCCAGTTCTTGCATAGGTATGGACAACACCCTCCTTGATTCTTCCTCTAGGCAGTGGTCCTCAAACTATGGCCCGTGGGCCACATATTGTATTTGTATCTGTTTTGTTTCTTCACTGCAAAATAAGATATATGCAGTGTGCATAAGAATTCGTTCATAAGTTTTTTTTTACTAGAGTCAGACCCTCCAATGGTCTGAGGGACAGTGAACTGGCTCCCTGTTTACAAAGTTTGAGGACCCCTGCTCTAGAGCAAGATGGATCCTGAAAAAAAAAATTGATCAGCTAGCCCAACCTCTCATCTTTTAGATAAGGACACTGGAAGTACTTCTCTACATGTGCTCCAGCAGGTAAAGTGGTATCTGCTGAGTTAATATACAATCCTACAACTTCAGTGAATTCAGGACATACCACTTCTTTGCTAGTTATTTAGCTTGTCTGTGTGACAATGTCTCTGGAGGTCTGTGCTATGTCCTTATCTCTCAGAATCTGAGCTACCTGATAGACAGTTCTTCCAGAAAAGTGGGGGGAAAAGAAAAAACACTAGGGGCTGGAGAGATAGCATGGAGGTAGGGCATTTGCCTTGCATGCAGAAAGCTGGTGGTTTGAATCCCAGCATCCCATATGGTCCCCGAGCCTGCCAGGAGCAATTTCTGAGCATAGAGCCAGGAGTATAACATCTGAGCACTGCTGGGTGTGACGCCCCCCCCCAAAAGAAACAATCTAGATAGTCTCATGACACCCAGAGCCCTCCTAAACATGTTAGCTGAAAACAGTCCATGGTCTTATCAACCTCTATAGGTCCATAGATGCACATCTAGATGTGCCCAAAAGGAAGAAGAAAATTTGGGGAGCACAGGGATTAGCTGATGGCTTTTCATTGCTCATAGGACTTCCTGGTGCTGGGTAGAGCATTCTCCAAGGCCCTTAACCTCATCCTCAAACTATCAAGAAAGTGCTGTACCAATCTTCTGGCAGCTAAGGGCATCCTAGCTCAGACAGGCTAAAGTCTTGGCCAAGTTCACACACACATAAAGGGTACAGCTAGGATTTGAACCCTCAGCATTTCCCTTTGGGGGACCAGTGTAAAGACTGGCCTAAGTCTTGGCAGTGAGCCAAGCTCGCTGCCAATCTTTCTGGGACTTGAAGTATTTTTCCTGACCCGGCAACCAGCTCTAGTCTCAGATCTCAGGGGGGTTGTTGGTGAGAGGGAATCTGATCTTAAAACCTGTCAAGTTGTGTGTGTGGTGGGAAGAGAAGTGTCACACACTTCCCAGGTGTTTTTATTGGAAAAGAAAGGTGCAAAGCCCAGAGTCCTGCTGTCTTCGAAAGTGGGACAAGGCAAGCCAGCTGGAAAAATGACAGCTTCCAACCAGCCGGCAGCATCAATTGCATCACAGCCAATCCCTGGGCTGGAGTAACTGGAGGCAATTAGCATGGAGTCAGCCACCCTGCCAAAGCGCCCATTCTTTTATCTTATCTGGAGGAATGAATACCACCTCATGGCTGCCCCATCCTCTCAGGGCTGGCTTCTACCCTCTTAAAAAGTGCCACGTGTGGCACTCCATGAGCAATGCTCTGTGCTAAGCTTTATGTGTGAGACTCCGTGTAGGCTCTCTGGTGCCACACCCAGCAGCGTTCATGGCTTATTCCTGGCTCAGCACTCTGGAATCACTCCTGAAGAACTTAGGGAGCTATATGGAGTGCTGGGGGGGGGGGGGTCCTAACCATGTTAGTCCCACAAAAGACCTTAATCTTTGTACTATCTCTCTAATCCATGTCAGGCCCTTAGCCTGAAGTGGGTGCATGCCTGATAGCAAGTTTGGGGAGTCCAGGAATGAGAATGAGTCCTTGGTGTGAGCAAAGCATCAATCCCTTGAATATCTGTGAACCTGCCTGGATCTTGTACATAGCCAGCTTTGTTCTATTTCCTATCAGAGAAAGAGTTTCCTAAGATTTCAGGGTTTTTGAGAAAACAGGCATTATAGGAGCATAGTCACTATGGTCCCTGAGCACCACAGCAAGAGAAGGAATGCTGGGAGAAGGAATGCCACTGTTGTGCACAGAGCCAGGAATAGTCCCTTAGCACCACCAGGTATGGCCCATCCTGACTTCAGACTTCTGCAGATAAAACACTTGATCTCCTTTATACAGCTCTGGCTATAGAGCCAAACTTGATTCTGAAATAACAATCTAAGATAGCCTGCATACAGAGGCAAAGCAAGAAAATATCTAGGCCTAGAGCTTGGCTCTAGTGGATAGCAAAGAGGGGAACAAAATTTGGCTCCTGTACCAAACACTTCACTTTAAATCCAAAGCAGCCGCAGACTTTGCAGGGACATTGCAATGTCTCCCCTGGAAGGAGAGTGTGTTGTGCATTGGAGGCAAACGGTGCCACTTTGTCTGCTGGTACGGTGCTTTTTCTTGTCAGGTTTCATTTGGAGAACAACTGTGATGCTTGAGGAAAATACCAGAAAACCAAAGCACCACCGCTTTCAGGGAGGGGGCATGATGGCCTTTGAGGGATGAGAAGGTCAGGGCGACAGTGATAGAGCTTCAGGAAATCAACTACCCAAAAAGAGAGCCCCAATTTTATTTATAGAGAGCCTGCGTTTCCCTCACGGATATTTTTTCTCAACGTAACTATATTTTCAACAATTTCTTGACATGGTAAAAGAATTTTACATTACTGGGGCCAGAGCGATAGTGCAGCGGTAAGGCTGACCCAGAACAGATCTGTGTTCAATTTCCGGTGTCCCATATGGTCCTCCAAGCCAGGAGTGATTTCTGAGTGCATCTCCAAGAGTAACCCCTGAGAGTCACCGGGTGTGGCCCCAAAAGAAAACAAAACAAAAGAATTTTACATTGCTATCCAAGGGTGATAGGTGAGGAGGAGGTGCAGTGGAATAATCCAACAAAAAAAGAGAAATTGAGAAACACATGGTGGGAGGTGAAAAGGTCTTAGCTGGAAAGGACTGAGAGTAGACAGGACACTGCCCAATGAAAATTTGATGGGTTTGTTGCAGAAAACTAGTCATGGGAAGACAGCATCTGGATTCCTTCTTTACAGCTTATCAGGAGTGAAAATGATGCAGCAGGTGGAACTATGATTGCCCCTCCCCATGGATCTTTCCCAGCTTCCTCTGCCTGGCTGTGCTCTCTCACCCCACCTATCTCTGCTGGACACTTTGGCCTTAACACTTCAAGGATACTAGCATCCAACCTACTTTTGACCCTCCTTAACCCCTCTCTTCTGCATCCCATATCCTTAATCTCTCCACCTGCTTGCTGGGCCCCTCCAAGAACCTAGCTAAATAGTGCTCCCTTTCTCCCCTCAGCTTCTCTTCCCTGGATCTTCACAGAGCATTCACAAATGCTCTGTCCCTGTGGTGTGTGCATTTTTATGTATGTGCATGCCTCTGTTTATGTAGAACGTGTATATATACATATATGTGTGTACTTGTATGTATGTATGAAAGGGTATGTGTACGCATGTATGTGTTGTGTTTATGTGTGTTGTGTGTATACTGTATAATTGTGGATATGCATAGCTGTGTGTGCGTATGTATATATGTGAATAAATATATGCATTTGTGGATGGGTTCACATATATGCATATTTTGCATTTATATGTGTCTATATGTGTTTATGAAAATACATGTGTTGCCAGAGACAGAGCTCAATGCCTCACACAATCATACATGCTACAAATGCCATAAATGTTTTATTTGGGGGTCAAGGTGATAGTATAGCAGGTAGGAGGACATTTTTCTTGCATGCAGCAAACCCAGGTTCTATCCGTGTCACCCCATAAGGTCCCCCCCTGCACCTCCCTGAGCACAGAGCCAGGAGTAACCCATGAGCACTGACCACTACTGAATGTGGCCCCCAAACCCCAAATAACTAAATACAATTTTAAAAGAAGAAATGTCTTATTCTTACTCATTCAGCCGCATGCCTTCCTCCACCTCTTCTTTGTCTATACTCTCATCAGAGCTTCAGTTTCTTTTCCCTTCTCCTCCAACAAACCCTCAACGAAGTCTCCGTGGTCATCATCCAACTCTGGCCTGGAACTCTGCAACACAGCTGGCTGCTCTGTCCTCCCTGAGACATTCTAACCTGGGCTCTAGCTTCGAACTCATCAAGTTTCCCATCACCCCTGCACTGCCTCTCCTTTAGAGAGTCTCATCCACACCTCTGTCTCCAAATTCCCTTGCTAGCTGAGGACTTCAAATTTCCCTCTCTATCTTCTCCCTCTCCTCCCTGCCACACACTTAATTTGCCCCCCTCATCTCCTGGATCCTTAGAGTCCTGGCACTAGTTGTGCATGGGACTATCAGCCGCATGCCAGGGGATCCTCTGTCTTCTAGTCCAAGAACATTTTCTGCCACCCAGTGCTGGGTCCACAGCTGAAAGTCAAAGCTGGTGCCCCTCACTCTGCATGCCCACCCCACCCTTCAGCTGACAGTGCCATCTCTGCCTCCAAAGTGTTCTGAGGAGTCCATGTGGAGGTAGTGGTGCTCAAAGCACCTTCCATGAATGCTCTAGGCCATAAGTTTGATCCAAGGTCCTACCCATATGCACTGACCACAGTCCTGGCAGCTCTACTGTCTGGTCCCAGATGCCATGATAGTATATGATTTCTAGCATGTAGCCAGGTATGTACAGGCACCCCAGCTAAAGATGCATGGACACTGCAGTGAGGAGTGGGACTCCCAGGGAGCATTATGTGTTACAGCCCACCCCCTATTGAGTACTTACTTGCACAGCACTACAACTAAGCAGTGTGTGTCCACTGCCAGCATGGCACACGAGTGTGCAGGCAGCACAACTCAGCAAGCATGTGTGCACCCCCAATCATTGCAGAAACAAAGGTGAAGGGGCAAAGCCATGTTAATACCATCCATTTAAACACTGATGCCTCCCCCTTCGCCCAACTGGCCATTCTCACTCCCTCAGACACAGGAAATTTGCCCTCTGCTGCTTCCCTGTTTCAATTCCTTCCTCCCTGCGATCAAGTCTCCATAAAACAGGCAGAGGGGACCAAGAAGGCAAAACACAGCCAAGTTCTTTGTCACCTCTATGGGTCCCTGAGCCCATAGCAGGGCTCCTGTAACTCTATTCTAGGTTGGTGCCTCTGTGCCTGGACTTTCTGCAATGTCAGTCTCCCATTCACTGTTCATGTACCCCCCTGATTCCAGGCTTCCTCCAACCTCTGGCCTTTGCATATGCCACTTCCCATTGCTCATACCCCATTTCATATTCATAGGCTTATAGCCACCTTTCCTAGACAGGGAGAAGAGACTGCATACAAGACTAAACTCAATGGCCCCATCTGTAATTTTGCCACTGCCTTCCTCTCACTTCAGCAGATCCATGACCCTCAACCCATATGGGAATCCATGAAGAAAAGGGCTCCATTTGCCTTATTAGCATGGTAGCCAGCACGGGCACCAAATAAATCACTACTGATAAATGAATTAGACCAAGCCTTAGTAGTCTCTATGGGATACCTCAAGACCACTAAAACAGCAATCTGAAGCACTTGGGCAAGAACTATCTGGAGAAACAGAGGTTCAGAGAGGAGCCATAGTTTGCCCTGGGAGAGGAGACTTAGCTAAGGTATAGAGGGCAAAGCCTCAGGCCTCAGCTCCAAACTGTAGACCCTACACATTCATCTAGGCTGCCCTGGGAAGCTGCTGATGTCTGCCATCCCCAGCCTGACTTTGATAACTGGTTCCAATTAGAGTGACATCCTAAGCGGTGATAGATCCACAATTGGTTATAGATTGAATTAAGCAAACCATGTCCCAACCCGTCTATTGTGTAATTGGCTGCATAAGATACATCTTCCTTCTCCCACTCTTCAGTTACAATTTCAACTGCCAGGTCAGCAGTTTTGCCGGAAGTCACAGACCGGCTATAGCTAGGAATGGATTCTCCCCAGCACTGATGCCCCACACCCCTGACCTCTCCAGCATTTCCTAGGGTAACATTGGGCAGAGGCAGAAACAAGGTGCCCAAGATAATTTGCACCTGGCCATCCAACCAGAAGCTACTGGGCTAGATGATAGTCTGATCCTCACACCCTCACACCCAGTACCTTGATGCCTCTCTGACTTTTCCCTCCATCCATCTTTGGGAGCACAAATATCTCTGCCCATCAAGAAAGAATTATCATTATTGGGCTATCAGAATGCTCACTTCTGTGGCATCCCCAATCCTAGACAGTCTTCACCCCAGAAGAGCTCCCAAAGCTGGAGATGGGTTTCCCAGCTCTTTGCATAGCCTGGCTGAAGGACTCCTTTTCAGGAAGCACTTCTGTGATGGCGATGCTGTCTTCAGAGCAGCTGCCCTTCTACCTTATTAATAATAATTATAATGGACTATTTATGGGAAAATAGTGTAATGTGTAAGGTTTGCTTTACATTGACAGGGAAGGAGTTCGTTAAGCGACATTATTTGCATGTGGTCAACCCTGGTTTGAACCCCCTATCACTTGGTCCCACAAGTATTGCCAGGTGAAACTTTAGAGGACAGAACATGGCTAGTTTGGCCCTGGAAGCCCTAAAGTACCAGCTGGGTGACTCAGGTAATCCCAAATTTGGTAGGACTCAAGTATCAACACATCTTAGGGCTCTTGCATTGGTCTAGTTGTCCACGAATCCCCCATGAAGTCCACCTCAATACAATTAAAAGTTAACAGGGAAGTGGGGGTCAAGGATTTGGCTTGGGCAAAAGAGTTCTTGCCTTGTATATCCCAGACTTGACCTGACCCCTTACATAGCAAATGTAAATGTAAATAAAATGATTTGTGTGTATGTTTTGGAGCCACACCTGGCAGATTTTAGGGCCTAGTCCTGGATCTGTGCTCAGAAATTACTCTTGGCTGTGCTTGATGGATGATATGGAGTGCCAGGAATCAAATCCAGGTTGGTTGTGTGTAAGGAAAATACTTTATCTTGTCCTAAAACAATTTTCATGCATTAATTAGTAAGGAACAGTATGTAAGTGCATGGATGAGGCTTCCAGAAACAAACATAGTGGTGTTAAGTGACCTGCAGACTGCTCCTGGTGATGGTCATGGCTTCACATGTGACTTAATCCTGAGCTAGTGCTCCGGTCTCTCCCTCTGTCAATTTACTAATTACTAAGGTACAGATTGCAGAAGACAAAGGAAGGTTATATATGGAGAGGGGCTGGGCACTGAGTACCTGAAGAAACTTATACAGCCTGAGATTTTTCATGGAGATGGGAATTCTCTATAATCAACAATGTTTCAATTAAATATCCTTTCCATCACTTTTACAAAAACTTGGAACTGAAAGGAAGTATACTGATATACATGATATCCCTTCAGTAACAATATTGCAAACCACGGTGCCTAAAAGGATAAAAGCTTGAGAGAAAGAGAGAGAGAAGTTTCTGCTATAGAGGTATAGGCAGGGGTTGGAGGAATGGGAGAGTAACTGGAGAAATTGGTGGTGAGCACTGATGAAGGGATGGGTGTTGAAATGTATGACTGAAGCTCAACTATCAGTCACTTTTTTTAAGTCTATCTCACAGTGATTTAATAATAAAATTTTAAAAAATAAATAAATGTCCTTTCATTTTAATACCCAGTTTGGTCATGGGAAGATCATGGGAGAAATGGGAAGATCACACAGCCCTGTGCCAGGCACTTAGCATGCTGGTGAGTCCTGGAGTCCTAGATCTTTATTCTCAAAAGAAAAGATGCAGATGTCAGAGCCGTTACATCATCAGGAGAGAAAAATCTCATAGAACAAGAAGCTCGGCAAATTGGAGTAAAAATTCTTAGAGCAAACACAGTGCTGATTTCTCCTGTTCCCCTGTACCTACCTGGGTTTAGGGCCATTCTGCCTTGCTCACCCAGGTTACACCTCCCTGACCCTTCTAGTCTGGCCTGGCCTTTCCTCTGCATAGCCATTGGCCCCAAACCTGACAGACACTGTCCCTGGCCACAGGATTCTCCAGCCCAGGTGACAGAACCAACATCATAAACATGACTCTCCTGAGTGTCTTCTCCAGGCTCCCTCTCTACCCAATATTCCAGCTTAATTTATGTCTTACTCCCCATCCCCATACACTCCCCATCCCACCTAGACCAGCCTACACAATGTTCAGGCAGATGAAAACCCTGTGTCTCATTTTGGGAGAGTTTGCATATCTGGCTACTCTCTGACTGCTCTATATCCTGCAATCTGGAAAACTGCTACTCAACATTTAAGACTCAGGTCAGGTATCATCTCCTCCAGGAAGCCTCCCTGATGCTCCAGGCTGCATTGTGCATTCCCTACAGGGCTCTGTGCTGAGCTCCAGAGCTACACACAATCTGCTGTTCTTTCTCTCTCACCAATGAGGGAATCTCTCCCCCACAGGCCCATCTGTGTGCCCCTGATCCCATAGTGGGTACCTACATGCAACCACAGGGATGACATTTCCTCCTCTGTGAACTAGTATAAATAATTGCACTTATCACCTAAGACTGTTCGTTCATCAAACAACAATTTCTTGAAGCCCTTCTGTACATTGAAGCTTGACTCTATCTAAATCAGGCTGTAGCACTTAGAATGAAGCCAGCAACACTTAGGGAGTTGATGTGCCTGCAGAGAAAGACAGGCACAAGTCAAGTTTGGAAGGCAATGCAGAGAACATCCTATGACAGTGATGAAGATAAAACTGGGGCAGTCACAAGAACAGGACTTACCAATCAAACACCCAATCAGAAAAGATTTTCCTGTAAAGGAAATACTGAGTCAAGCCCTCACAGTGGGGCAATAAGAAGTGTGGAGTCCTGGAGAAGTGCAGCCCAGAGCAAGTACCCAAGGCCCTGGGGAAGGAGCTAGTCTTGTGAGCACAGTGTAGACAGAGATAAGTGGGAGCCAGAGGGGAGGAAGAAAGTAGGGCTATGGCAATGCAGCCTTTATTTTGAGTGGGATGGGAGCCATTTAGATGAGCCGGGCTGCAGAGTCTGACTGTTAGGTTACACATTATTTTACCTAAAACAAAGACAATCCCTGATTCCTTTGTGTGTTTGTTTACAACTTGGATTTACCCCCAAACAGAGATTGTCATACTTGTAAACCTGGGTGGGACTGGCTCAGGTTAGCCTGCGCTATTTATCCTTATGCTGTCCTTACTATCCCACTCAGGGGTGGTCTCTGTACTCAATAAAAATGGTAGTTCTGGCAGGCAGCTGGCTCTTCATACGAGGTAGAAGACTGCCAGGCTACATATGTTTTACCTTCAGCCAAGTTTGGATTATTTCATGCTTGACCCTGTTTCAGACTCATTCACCTGGGGTTGGAGCTAGGACACTTAGGTAATTTTACATCGGACCACCAGACTGATCAAGAGCTGACACTTTGCCCTGTGCCAGCTGATGCAGAAATCAGTTGACAAGTGTTGGCTATGTCTGTTTGGGCCATACAAAGCTTCACCATCACCTGGTTACTGAGCCTGAATTATTCACCCTGGTTACTGAGTCTGAGTGTTACCTGGTTTTAACGGCAGCTGCCAGAAATGTTCTGCATGCTAGAGATTCTCTTAAAAGGGCCCTCGGCTCTCCAACAGGGCTTCTTTGAAGGACAACTATGTTACATGCAAAAGTTCTGCTGAGCAGCTTTATTTATTTTATTTTATTATTTTTTTTTTTTTGTAGTTTTTGGGTCACACCCGGCAGTGCTCAGGGGTTACTCCTGGCTCCATGCTCAGAAATTGCTCCTGGCAGGCACGGGGGACCATATGGGATGACGGGATTTGAACCGATGACCTTCTGCATGAAAGGCAAATGCCTTACCTCCATGCTATCTCTCCGGCCCCTGAGCCACTTTAGAATGACAGTAAAGTCCCCCCCACTCTATGCATAGACACTGCTGGATGACTGAGGAGCTCCACTCAGGAGTTATTTGCAAGCTGGTTAAGGAAAGTGAGTGCAAATGGTATTGCACCAACATGAGACAAGGATGCTGGCTGGATTCCCAAAACTCATGTGTGTCTGTGTCCCCCTGGGTGGGATGATGGCCCCAAGTAGGGAGCCAGAGGCACATGCATCTACTGGGGGGGGGGGGGCGATAATGGGCAAACATGGCTCTGCCTTGCCTCAGAAGAGCCTGCAAGGTGGAAGTCGTGTGGTCAAGAGCAGCCCTGTGCTTACTTGTGCTGTGAAAACTTGTTATATATGAAAAGTCTGCCTGTTATTGTTAGATATGAAAGGTCTGCCTGTTGTTCCACCTACGACTTTCCAGGTGGGGGCGCTATTGAGAAATGAATAAAGAGTGGGCACAGGGAGCGCTGGGAGTCGGTTGGGGCAGTTGACTGGCCTGCTGGAAGTACGGTCGAGATGGTGGTAGGCAGGAAGGGGACTGGACATCCAAGCTTGTGACCCATTTTTGATGCTGCTCTGTGTGTGGATTATGTGCGGTGAAAAAAATATCAACAAGATCTTTTTCCCCTCCGAGGGGGATAGGAGAATGGGAATCAATTTCCCAATCTGGGAGATGAATGAGGAACTATACAGCAAAGGCTTTGCCCGGTTGACAGATGGATCTTCTGTGTCCAAAAATTGCTCTCACCCACGACAGAGGAAAAGGACTCCCAAATGGAGAACCGAGGAAAGGAGGGAGAGAAGAAAGGGCTGTGTCTAGTGCAAGTTGTATCTGGAGGTATCTGAAGGGAGAAGCACAACCCTGGAACTGGCAAGCTACCAATCAGACAGGAGGCATGGCCCTTGTATTGAGGAGTCCTCAATCTGATGGAGAAGGTTCAACCCCTGTACTTGGGAGCTCCCAGTCTGATTGGGGGAGGCATGGTCTCTGGACTGGGGAGATCTCCAGCCAACGGCAGAGGCACACAACTACCAGCTCTTTGCCCTCTGCTCTCCTTCCCAGGTGTGTCTCAGGAGACTTCCAGAGTAGAGAAGAATGTCCCAAAATAAACCAGCAAAATGAAATATCTTCTTTCAGAAATCGAGGCCAAGAAACAAAGCGAAAGTACAAGGTAGCGGCTGGTTGCTGACTTCTCCAGAAATTCCTCCTAAGGGAGTGATCGGGGTTTGTTTTTAAATTCCAAGGAGAACCACAGGAGCAGAAATAAAATGAGCCTCAGCTAAACCCAGAATGAGGCTGGCCCGACTCACCGCCAAGCTGTGTCTTGCTAAGGTTTGGACTTAAAACACATTCCTTCTAAAGGCCAGAAACTAGGTAACAGAAGAGGGGAGAGTCCCAAAGTTTGGGGCTCCCACAGGCATTTCTCACATGCCTCCTTTGTTTGCACTTGCTCACAGACCCGGCTTGTCATAGTGTTCGTCTACACAGGTACATTCTGGACATGGGTGGTAGAGATATAGTGTCCCTGCCTTCTGGAGTCAGGACTCTATAAGACACAGGGTAACAACAAGGGTTCTCAGTGGTAAGAGGAACAGAGGGGTATGAAGTGGCTCTAGATGGGGGAGCAGGAAACACCCCAACTGCCACTTCCTGAGTCTTGGAAGCAGCAGCCGTAGACAATTGAGGAACAGGCAGGGAGGGACAAAGTCCAGGGACTGCTTGCTGCCCGCTTGACATTTTCTTTCACAGAGGGAATGTGTGGGTGACACTGGCTAGCAGGTGAAGGACGGTCCACCAGAGAAGCTAAAATTTTAGGGCTGTGAACAATTTTCTTTTTTTGCATTCTATGCAGCACACTCCATGGCTATTCTGGATTCTGTGCTTAGGAGTGCTTGAGAACCAGGGATTGAATCTGGGCTACCTATATGCAGAACATGAACTCTAGCCCTTTGAGCCTTCTCCAGGGTCACCATGTAAAAATCTTTTTTGTGTTGCTGTTTTTGGGACTTGGGGGGGTGGGGCTTAATCACATCCAGTGGTGCTTAAGACTTATTCTTGGCTCTGCACTCATGGATCACCCCAGGCAGGGCTCCGAGACCATTAGGGATGCCAGGGATAAAATCTGGATTAGTCTGGTGCAAGGCAAGTGTCCTGCCTTCTCTACTATTGCCCAACCCATGTTAGAATCTTAATTCATTTCATCCACACAATAGTCCACCAGAGAGGGTATTCTCTCATATTACAGATGAGAAAATGGAAGCTCAGAGCTAATACATAGTTGACCAATGAACCATTAACTCTGTGACTAAAATTTCAGACCCAGGGAACAGGAAGATAGTAAGAGGTTAATGCATTTGTCTTGTACAAAGATGATCCCAGTTCAGTCCCCCATACCCCACATGGTCCTCCAAGCACCTCCAGGAGTGATTCCTGAGTGTAAAGTCAGGAGTAAACCCTGAGCACTGCCAGGTGTTGCCCCCCAAAAAAGATTTCAAACCCAGACCATCTGGTTTCCAATTACTCATGCAACTAATGACCGATGCCTCCCTTGGCTGAGCCAATAGATAAAAAATGACAGACTCTCTGGAGCTTCCATTTCACTTGATGATTGGTGCAGGGAGGGTGGTGCTAAGTGGTATAACTGATGAGTTGGTTCTCAAACACATTACCTTTATACCAAGGAAACATAGGTCTATGATAAAATTCAAGAGAAATGCAGATAAATTTTTAAGAAAAAAAATAAAAGACTTTGAAAAATAGTCCTGCCCTCTTTTGTGAGGCAGCTACTGGGGGAAATGTGTTTGGGCCACACCTGGCAGTACTTAGGGCTTATCCCTGGCTCTGTGCCTGATGATGACTGGAGAATCATATGAGGTGCTGGAAATCTAACCTGCATTTGCTGTGTGCAAGTCACGTGCCTTACCCACGCTACTAACTCTTCAGTCCCACTGCCTTCTTCTATGGGCCTAAGAGCAAGGAGATAGATATTTTTACAAATGAGCAAACTAGGATCCAGAGACCACTAACAACAACATTCCAGCTTTATCCCCAGATAGCAGATGAATCCCCTTATTCATTCATCTGAGATGTTGCAGGAAGATACTGGATCCTAGGCCTGATTCATAGACTTCATGTGGACCTCAAGAACAGCCTGAGTACAGATCTAGTAAGACAACAGTCAACTCAGACAGGCCAACCTTGAGTGGTGTTTGCTCAGTGAGATGGGACTCAAATCCAACCAGGCCACGATCATAAGATAAACACTGAAGCCCTACAGGATCAAAAGATAGTAGGTACACTGTTCAGCCAACATGGCCAGCCCAGCACTCCAGCCTTCACAGAGCAGGAGATGGTGCAACATAACCCTGAAAAGCACTGAACAAGACAGACGTAGACTGCAGTAAACAGGTGGCACAGACTCGAGCATGGTTGAATGTGTGATCTCAACTAGGGAGCTAGACATTGAGGGAGGGTTTCATATCCGTCAGAAGTTTATGAGACGGGGAAGAGATGGCATCTATGTACAGCACTAATTAGGTATCATATAGATCAGGATTGCTTCCAGATAGATGGCTAAATTCAGTGGTAGCCTAAACCCAGTTGCTGCCAGCAGCAGGGATCCAGTTATATACATTTCTTTCTAACCCTGTGCTCAGAAGCATTTGGCTGGTCACTCTAAATTTAAATGGTAGGAGAATTTACACCATGAGATAGCATGCTACAAATCAGAGGTCCAGTTTACCAGAATTCTGCTGATCAAGTAAAGGGTATATTTGGATAGCTGGGAATGTATCAGCTTATTATATATTATATATATGTATATGTTGTATCTCTATATCTTTATATATTGTTAATATATAAAGCATTATGAAGATTATGTCTATGAAGTAGATGGATAATGTTTACTTAAAAGCAAAACAGAGGCCAAAGTGATAGTACCATGGATGAAGTATTTGCTGTAAAATATAAATATCCACAAGTGGTGAGTCTGCCCCAGGCACTGTGTTTCTAACAAACACCTTAGGTGAATGGGTCTGATGAAGCAGGGTAATAGTGGAGAACTATTACACCAAGCAGTTAGGGTTGAAGTCAGTCTGCCTTTTTTCCTATTTGTCTCTCTCTGCCATGTGCTCTCTCTGTGCTCCACCAAAGCCAGAACTGCTCTCTCTTTATTCTCTAGAACCAAATTCACCAGGGTAGGGGAAGGTCCTGTCATCCAGGTGGGATTTTTACATATCAAAGAACGAAGTTGCAGGGAAGAGGAAGTCACGGGAACACCTTTGTTTAGGACTTCAGCTAAGTTCACCTTACATTTGCCATTAAACTTGGTTCAATTTTCTGCATTCCATATGGTCCTCCTAGACTTCCAGGAGTGATTCCTGAGTGCAGAGCCAGGAGTATCTCTTGAGCATCTCCTTGTGTGGTCCAAACACCAAAAAAAAATGGGGGAGGGGGTAATAGACAATTATATATATTTTAACAATTATATATAGAATTATACTATGAACTCTTCTTTTGAGGGACTTTTGGGGGCTTTAGAGGAGTTGGGTTCCACACAGCAGGGCTAGGCTTACTCCTGACTTAGTGCTCTGGGAGCTATAAGGAATGCTGAGGATCAAACCAGAATCAGCCACATGCCAGACAAGGACCCTGCCTACTTAAACTATTTTTAAAACAATGAACAATCTACTCCCAAAAGGTATGTCTTATGTAGTTAAATCAGATCAGTAAGTTATAGAGGTGTCTCTGTGTGTTTGTTAGAAAGTGCCCTACAATGAGAATAAAACAGAAGAAAGAGACAAGGCTCCAGTTGCAGCTCTATAAGTTGTGTGGCCTGGAAAAATAACTTTCTCTCTATGAGTCTCTGCTTTCTTGCTAGAAATGAGGAATACTAAGAGAACCCAGGGCTTCTGTGGGTATTACAGGAAGAACCAACTCATAGTTGATCCCAAGGAAGGTCTTCACCAGCCTTCTCCCCTAACACACCCCAACTCCAGTTGGTGCTGGAATTCCCATGGCCCAGCTGGGTCTCCGGAGGGCTTTGCCCTCAGAAACAGACTCTGGCATAGGGGCAGCAACGGCAACTTCTCTGGTGCCTGTCCTTTCTCCAGCTCAGAGTGATGTGGCGCCAGCTGACAGATGGCCCCGGTGCTGTGCCGAGTCTGACGACGTGATGACCTCCCCTGCCATTCATCAGCTGCGTGGTGACCACATTCTCCCCTGAGAAAATCCATCATGGGGTCCTACTCACAAGCATCCTCCCACCCCATTTTTCCAGCAAAGCCCCTGGCAACAAGATCAGACCGTGCTGGATGCAGGACAGAGCTCTGGCATCACGGGATTGCTGTTTCTTCCCTGTGTTTAGCCTCTGGTGTAAAACAAAATGAAAAAATAAAAAGCCCCAGCTGCCTGGGGGCAGATCTAGCCCTGAGGGAGAGATGGCCACTGCCCCTGGTCCACTCTTTGACTTAGTCACTATGTGGACTTGAACAGTAACTAGACCTTTTAATCTTAGTTTCCTTGTGAGTAAGATGAGAATGACTATGTCTTCCTCATGGGCATCTCATGAGGAACTTTGTGGGTAGGGCCTCCCCCCAAAAGCTTGAAGCAGCCCTGAGACCACCACAGCAATATTGAGCCAACCAGCTGGCAGTTCAGCCTATGGATGCAGTAATGCTCAGGTGCTGTAGAGCCAGAGACTGCCAGAGTCTATCTGGAGCTGCTGGGTCCTTCAAGGCTACACACTGAGATGATTAGGGGAGCATAGGGTGCTGGAGATTATGCAAAGCATGCACTCCTAACCACTATGCTGCCTTCTACCACAGTCAGAAAAAAATTTTAAAATAATGTGAAAATGATATAACCCCTGTCATTTTAGAGAGTGAGTTGTATGCGATGAACTCTAGAGAATCTTTTCTTTTCCACCAATAAACTTTAAACAGTAGTACTATTACCCTGTTACCTGACCCATTTAGCAGTGGTCCTCAAACTATGGCCCGCGGGCCACATATTGTATTTGTATCTGTTTTGTTTCTTCATTGCAAAACAAGATATATGCAGTGTGCATAAGAATTCGTTCATAAGTTTTGTTTTTACTATAGTCAGACCCTCCAATGGTCTGAGGGACAGCGAACTGGCCCCCTGTTTGAAAAGTTTGAGGACCCCTGTTAGAGGAAGAAACGGAAGGTAAGGATTTTACCCAATACACACTGCTGGCAAGTGGCAAGCCCAGAGTTTGTAACTGGACAATCTGCCCTCATAGGATGTGAACTCATTACCCAAAGCCACATCTCCAATGTTTGTGATAATCCTGGCAGGTTGAAGAGCCCCAAGCCATGCCAGTTACGGGCGTGATGGCTGTCTGTGTGCAATGCTAACAGGCCATCTAAACTAGGACATTCCCTGCAGGACTGTGCCTTGGGGCTTTCAGATCAAAATTGTGCAGAAGCAGGAGTTCACTTGTCTCCTCTGAGGCAGATCAAAGCCTGGATCAGAGACAGAGGCTGCCTTACTGCCCCCTGACCCTTGTGTCCTGAGCCAAGGAAAGCTGAGTTTTCTTCATTGTGTTGGGCACGTTTTCGGCTGTGTCAAGATCTAAGGAAGGAAGTGGAGGGGATGGGGGAATTGAAATGTGAGCTTGGGCTCCATGACCTCCTTCTAGCCTACTAGGCACCCACTAGAGAGGTGGCCATTTGTAGATAATGGAGATCAGAGAGATGCAGAATCGAATCTGGACTCTCTTCATGGGTCAGCTGTGACCCCAGGCAGGCACATAGCCCTCTCAAAGCCTCTGCCTCATCCCTAAAGGATGCCCACCTTGCCAGGCTGTGCTGCATGAAAGTGCCTGGCATGTAGCAGATGCTCAATAAGCAGTAGCTGTCATCATTTATTATTTTAGTTCGGCAAGCCACTACCTCCGAGCCAATTACAGGCAGCCTGCTTCAAGCCCAGCAGCTGTTGGCCAAAATATGGCTTGCTAATTTCAATATACTTAGGAGCTTGACTACAACTGCCTGCTTTGGGGAGAGCTAGTTGAGTTTCATTGCTAGTGATTTGCAAAGGGTCTAGAGGTTCAGGCCCAACTCAATGAGCTGGTTCTCCCAGGGATCAAGGGGTGGTGAAGGCTGTGTGAGGCGAGCCAGTTATTTCCTACTACTCTCAACAGAAGGCAGGTAGATCCTGGGAGAGAAGTTCTTCCTTTTCAAAGCAAAGGTTTTGAAAAAGTGAGGTCTTTAGACAACTAGAGTGATGCTCAGACTGCATTTGCAGAAAAGCCAGGCTGGTGCTGAAGCTAACAGCTCAAGAACCTGCTCCAAACTTGTCCATAAAAGAGCCTTTATCCCAGCTGTGCTGACCGCTTGCTGTAGAACCTTCTAGTCTGGCTGGTCAGGTGCAGAACACTTCCCAGTTCTGTAGCCAGTATTGGAATCATCCCCTGATTGTAGTACAGCCTCTTGGGCTATGAATAAAAGAGCCTGAAAAGAGAAACCCTTCTAAGAGAACCTCATCATGTCCAGGTGAGCCCCAATCTTTGGCTGTCAGCTAAAAGCAAGGGTAGAACAATAGCCCTTGGAAAAAGGACAAAGAGGAAAAAAAGAAGAAGGCTGGTGTATTTGGGGTTCTCAGGGAGGCCTGGGAGTGTTCTGTGTAACTGAGGGGGGGGGGAGGAAGGAAGGAGGGAGAGGTAGGAAACTAGAACACAGAGTTGTTTTCTTTCACCTCTGTGGTAATGACCTAAAAATGCTATATGCCCTTTTTGAGCATTTTCCTGCCTTTTCTGTTTCATCCAGAAAAGTGAGCGCTGATAGACCCTGATCTCTTTTATCACTGCAGAATCTGTAGTCCCAGCTCAAACCCTGGCCCACAGGAGGGACCCCCTACCTAATTGCTGCCTGGCTTCGTCTTCCCCTTCCTTGCCTTCTCCTTGTAATTTCCCCAAAGGCTGACATTTGATTAGAGAAGTGATCTATGTGGGTACAGCCTATTCCTGATGCAGGAAACAGTGTGCATTTGATTTTAAAGAGCATTGATCCAGCCCATTCTGATCCTAATGAGGCAGAGATGGGGCGAGGAGCCCGATTTCTCCCTGCCTCGAGCTTCTGTGCCAGCCAACATGGGACTGATGGCTGCTGCAGCCAGAAGGAACCTCGGGCCCAAAGCCAGGTCCACAAAGTCAGCTGATGCCTCCAGGACTGGGCAGGCAAGGAAGTATAGGAGGGTCAAGGGAGGTCTGTAGGGAAAGGCCAGACCTCTTCACTCAGAGGGTCATTCTGCTCAACTCCTGCCAATTGACCACAAATTCAAGTTCCTGCTTGAAGAAATGCACATCTTAGGGCCAGCACAACAGTATCTCAGATACGGCATCTGCCTTGCACAAGTTCAATCCCGGGCATCCCATATGGGTCTCCTGAGTACTTGCAGGAATGATCCCTAAGTAAGCCCTGAGCACGACCAGGTGTGACCTAAATACACAAAAATAAATAAATAAAAATGAAAGGAAAATGCACATCTAATGCAGTTAGTTCATTTTTAAGATGAAAAATTTAGATTTTTTATGTAAGCACACCTAATTTTTAAGCACTGGCTGCCAATTCAGCAACTAATAAGAAAAAAATATACTTGATGAGGCAAACAGAATGTACTGCAAGCCCTAAGTCTAATGACTCTTAAGTCTGAACAGGAAAAAGAATCTATTCAGGGGAGGCAGAATTGATCCTACCCCAGGAGACCCAGCAGTCTGATGGTATAGGCACCTTTCTGTCCCCAGCAATCCACACTTCAGATGACAGAATCAAAATGAAGCCAACAGTCCAGATATTTCCAAAGCACCATATAGAAGGCAGAGAAACTTCAAGAAAACCAAGATCATGGCTCCAAAAGACAGTGCCACATGGGTTTAGGATGTAGACCAGCTAGGGTGAATATAAAATGAGTTAGAGAAGGGATCAAGGATATGGCCTGAAAACTCTTGAAAAGATGGCAGGTGAGTGCAGGAGAGAGCTTAAAAGGTTACTCTACTGAGATCAATCCTCTGCTCTCATATTCCCCTAAACCAATGTGACCCTTCCTATGTCCCCAAACACTGCATGGTGTGGCCTCAGCATGCCTGCACTCAAGCACTGACCCTTCCTGCCTGGTGGCCCAAATGATTCTTGGAGAGGCCTCCTAAGCATTGCTGAAATCCCCCCCCCCAAATAAGCAGGCAGAAATAGAGTTGACAAAGGAGGGAGTCCCTGGCGGGGTATGACCCATGAGGAAACTCTGAGGCATGGCAGAGTTAAGAAGCTGGGCCAGTAGGGAGGGCCTGGAGGTTGAGAGCAGGAGTTAAGCTAAGGAAAGGCCTTAAAGCCACCCTAAGGGTCATCACGGGTCTGGGTTATGTGACAGGGTCTCTGGCTAGTGGTGGCGCCTCAGTCTCTTTCCTGGCTGAGAGCTGGAGCCTGGCACAGGGACCGTCCCTGTCAGGGCTGCCCTTTGAATTAACCTTTAGACTTGTTTGCATTAATAGTTCCATCCATCTTCCACCCAACAGGCTCCACAGGTCTGGCAGGACAAGTGTGTGAGATCTTGCAAGTGGCTGGAGCTTATAGAGAGCTTCAGGCAAGTTTTGAACACCAGATATGCCAGAATGGTGGCCACATGGGAAGCTGGATGTTTGGGGGGCTGCAATGAGACATCAATAGCGGGTGGGGCTCTGTATCTGAGGACTCACTGGAATCACACATCCTGTGAGGCCAGGACATTGCTACCCATTTTACAGATGCCACAAGGCTTGGCTAAAGCCAGCTTGAAGCAGCAGCTCTGGGAGTCTGAACTTTCACAAAAGGAAGCCAACCTGGTGGCATAATCTTGCTAGAGGTCTTTCCTCTGTGGCATGCCACCTTGCCCTCACATTCCCCTCACCTTTTCTTTACTCTTGCCCTTTGCACTTGCTCAGCACTCCTTCCAGAACTTTCCTTCACTCTCTCCCACATAGCTAGACACAGCCATGATCTGCAGCAGGCGGGGATATAGAGAAGAAGTGCTCTAACCCAAGAAGACACTGGTGGCTAGGGCTGGAGGGACACCAACGACCATACATAGGGACATTTCCCTGCATGTTAGTAAAGTTACATTTTTTTGTTTGTTTTCAGGTCACACCCATTGATGCTCAGGGTTACTTCTGGCTCCAAGCAAAAAATTACTCCTGGTTTCCATGTCCATCCATGTATAGGAAAAGTTCATTATTTCATTGAATATCCAGAGACAATAGAGATGAAGGCCAGAAGGACCAGCTTATGATATGAATGAAGCTTACCACAAAGAGTGGTGAGTGCACTTAGAGAAATAACTACACCAACAACTATCATGACAATGGTAGTGACTTATAGTGCCTGACTCGAAGGCAAGCAAATGGTGGGGATGGGGGGCATTGGTGGTGGGAAGGTGGCATTGGTGAAGGAGGGTGTTCTTTTTTATAACTGAAAACCAACTACAAACATGTTGGTAACCATGGTGATTAAATATATTATTTTTTTAAAAAAAGAATTACTCCTGGTGGTGCTTAGGGGATCATATGAGGTGCTAAGGATTGAACCTGGGTCATCAAGACAAATACCCTATCTGCAAAGTTCTTTGTCACATCGTTGACTTTGCTTTGTTTAAGTTGATGTACAAATGCATAGAAGTATATAACATAGGGTCAGAGAGAGAAAAAACAGTAGGGAAAGCCCAAGCATCTTATATAATCCCCTGAGCCAGCATATGATCCCCTGAGCACCACCAGAATGATTCCTGGGCAAAAAGATAAGACTAAGGCCTGAGTGAACATCATGGTGTATGACCTGCCCCCTTTCTCATCCTCTCACAAAGAAAGAGTGCAAAGCTGCTGTCACGGTGTCATTTTCACCCATATCAAGACACTGATATCCCTAGAAGATTCTTTTTCCAGGAAAACCACTTTCTCCAAGAGGGGCTGTTGTTCCATTTGTCCTCCTTGACTGGCTTTGTCACTCCTTGAGTTTCTTCTGAAGGGGATCCTAGATCATTTTCATGGGTAATAGCCCCAAGATACTCCATGCCTCATTCTCCTTTCCTGCTATAGTGGGGGCCCTGAATCCTGTTTCTTGAATCTGTGTGGACCTTATTGGCAGCCTCAAATTTATGGAATTTGGCAAAACTGATACCAAGTGACTTCTGAGCAGATGGCAAGGCAAAGCTGTCTGCCATGCATGTTCACTGTGCTTGCCCCAAACTGGCCACCATCCTTGGAGGAAATTCAAGCAGCCTGTGAAGACACAGAAGGAACAAATCTAGTCACCCCAGTTCAGCTCACAACCAGAAGCCAGCACCTACCTGCAGCCATGCACATGATCACCCTGAACATGGGTACCTATTGCTCCTGCCCCAAATGTCACTGTTTTAATGAGATGCAAGTTATGAATAATTGATTACAGGTTCACCCTTCTCAAATAATTTCATCAGCAAGAACTCAACTTCCAATTAAGATCACTTTCTGAGGTTTTGGGGGTGCCACTGTCCCATCTCTAATGAAATATATGTGGTCTCAACCAGGCCTGACCCTCATGGCTCTCACCAGCCTTTCCAATCTATCTCAGATTGGCTTCCGCATCTGGATCACTCTGGGCTCCATGCAATGATGAGGTATTCCAGGGCCCCAGCCCTGAGTCTTTGGTTCCAGCATTGCTTCATTCCCACAGTCCCTGCATGTCCTCCATGAGCCACACACAGCGCTAGGACAGCGACCAGGGAGTCAGTGCCTGAATTGGTCAAGGATGAGTCTCCTGCAGCCTCTTGGAGCTGGGCTGGTGACTCTCAGAACTGCAATTTAAGGAGATGCTTATCGGAAGCCTGAAAACCCAAACAACTGATGTTACCATGAAGTCAAGGTGACATTTTGGACACACAATGAGAGTGCACAAGTGAACAGAAAAGGGCAGAAGAGTGGCTGGTTCTAGTCAACCTTCCCTTGACCAGCCACACTCTTGCAGAAAAGGGTCTGCTGTTCCCCATCTCGTGTCGCATTCCCAAAGAACAGCATGGTCTGAACCTAGCCCCCAGAGTACGAGGAAAAAATAATATTTAACGGCTCTTATTAAAGGTACTCAGAAGGCCCTTCGAATGTCAAACAGCTGTGAGCAAACCCTAATTTGATGATCTACGTGTTAATGAATCCCAGACATGCAGATTAAATTCTCTTTAAATCGCACGTGGTTTTAAAATGTATTTCTCTCTGGCATGTCTAGTTCAGAACAAGGTTAGCAAAACACCTGTGAGACAGGTCTGCTGCTTTGGGGCCCACATAGAATCGGAAGGCAGCCCCACCTTGGTGCCATGCCACTGGCAAGCTGAAAAAAAGAAAAAGACGCAAGGAGAGATATACAGTAGCTAACACTATTGTGTAGTGGCATGAGCCAGGACATGTTGTTGTAAGGTAACTTGCTGAGCACTGTGCTTCGCCTTAGTAAATATTTACTGAGCACCCACAGTGTGTGAGATCCTGCCCTGGGCATGAGGGACACCATGGTAAAAATGGAAGAGGCCAACCCAGCTTTCATAATACCTACAGGTGAAGAGAAAAATAATGAATAGGAAGTCAGATTATTGACCAGGTCATTTCAGCATGTAGAAAGTTTGATTTAGGAAAACCAGCGGGGATGGTGTTGTGGAAGTAGCTGCCTTGTGAGTGTAAGGTCACAAGTTCTATCCCTGGTGTTGCCCACCTGCACTAAGTGTGATACCAAAGAGCAGTGCTACCAAGATCTCAGGTACCACAACAAGCTGTGTGATCTCCAGCGTGTTGTGGCCAATCTTGTGCAAGCACTGTTGAAGTGTGGAACCCCTGACGAGCACCACCACACAAATAAAATGTGTGTGAAAGCCAAAGTCATGTGTGCAATCCTAAAATGTGTGTTTGTGAGCAGTTGAGCCAGATTATGTGTGGACACAACTAAAGGACCGTGATTGCTGTGAATATGAGAGTCAAGTTGGTGAACACCAAAGCCAGGTTGTCACAGCCACCTCCATAAAGAGGGAAGGGAAGGCAGATCTTGTTGTTTTCAATAAGAGTTAAGACCAGAGAAACCCTGGGCATGGTAGAATTGGTACAAAAGGGAGTATGGGAAAAGGGGTGATCTGGGGGGGGAAGTGGAACAGCACCTGAAAAAGCTCTGGCATCATGATAGAACAAGCCCACTGGGAACCAAAGCAATAGAGAACCATGGGGTTGGCACATAGCAGCCACACCCTCTCAGGGATGCCCTGGACGGTCGCAATTATCTGAACAATGATCCCCATTTGCATCCTAACCACATGGTGTTAGCCCCTGGAGACTGAGGTGAGTCCAGAGAAGACATCAGAATCAGCCTCCATGCTCAATGAAGACATTGGAGGGGTCTGGCAGGACCCCTGGGGTTCTCTGATCTTGATGGTTCCAGGTTCAGGTTTAAGGAGTGAGTCCTTCAATTGTATGCAGAAGAGCTAAGCAAGCATGAGCACCTTTCTGTAGATATATTATACTTCCATAAGATGTTTACTTGAAACTAAAACTTATGAGTGCAAAAAAAAATAGTAGTGCAAGAAGAGAGAAACCAAAAATTACATTAAGCAGTTGTCTGGGAGGATGGGAACAAGAGAATCTATAAAGATATTTTTTAAAACCAAGCTTTTACAGATATATATGCATATATAAATACACTTATTTTACATTCTCAACCATTTTAAGATCCTCGTAAACTTATGTTCTATTGAGGATCCATCTACACAGATGAAAAACCAGCTCATTATTATCTTTACTTAGTAGAGTCCTTAAGTAAGTGAACAAATGATTGAAAGAATTAGTACATGAATGAGTGAATAAGTAAATGAATAGAAGAATAAATAGAAGAGTGAGTGAATGAGTAAGTGAAAAAAGAAGAGTGATTCATGGACAAATGAGGGATTGATGAATGAGTGAATGTGTGAGTGGATGAATAAATGAATTAATGGAGTCGACAAACAAATGAATGACAGCAAGGGGGATGAGGAAATAAATGAGTTACTGAATTAATGTGAGAATTAGTGAATGAGCAGTGACTGAGTGGACTTTTGAGAGGGTAAAAGAAGGAATGAGTGGTGAAAGAATGAGTTGAAAAGTAAATGAGTAAATGGATGAGTGAGTGAGTGAATAAATGAGTGAGAGTGAATGGTAAATGAGTAAGTTAGAGAACGAATGATAAATGTTATGTATGAATGAGTGGCTTGGTAGTTGGTAGTGAGAGTGTGTGAGTAAATTGGTGAGTGAGTAGTGGATAATGATAGTGAATGAATAAGGATGTATAATAGGTCCTGGTTCCTGGAGCATCTGGGAAAGTTCAGTCAAAAGGGAGCTGAGGGAAGTGTCCCAAGACCAGTGTTGTTTTCTTGTCTCCTGCAGGTACATGCCCCTTTGGTGCCCCTGTCACCTCACCTCTGGTCAAAGTGGGAACTTGGTCCCTTCTCTCACTTTCAACTCTTGGCCAGAGACAGGCGTCTGCAAGACTAGCCACCAGCCTCAGGCTGGTGACAACATGACAGATGAGGGTCTCTCAGAAGCCCTGCTGCTGGAATGACAAAAGGAAGGAGATGATAACTTTCCCGTCCCCCTCCCATCTATTTTTATTTCTCTCTGAACCTTGAAAGACAAGGGTTCAGCAAGTTGCTCCTGTTTGCTGATAGAGACTTGAACTGTTCTGGGTCACTTATCAAAGTCTGAGCCTGGAGTCACAGAAATGAGATGGAGTAAGAAACAGACCTGGGTGGGAGGGAAGCAGCCAGCCTGGTCCCGAAACCCTACATGGGAGAAGTTCTTGCAAAAGGTGTGAACCAGAGGGGTGAACTGCAGGGGCCAGAGAGGGAAAGAACCTCACATCCCATATGCCATTGGCCTGTTTCTGAGAATACTTGTAATTGGCCCCTCATTAACAAATCCCTCATCTCTAAAAAGGAGGGGCCATGACAGTGAGGGCCATGACAGGGAAGGTCTGGCTCATGCTGGCTTATAATGCTCATGCTCGTCTCATGCTCATCCTTGAGTATCCTCACAAAACCTCAGTACCCTGACTCCATGCCCCTCACAGCCACTAAGACACCACAATATTGTGGCTTATGCACCACACTGGGAATAGTTAGGCTGGAACATGAACCCAGAGATTAGAGACCGGAGATATAGTACAGGGATTAAGGCCTTGCCTGCAGACAATCCCAGTTCCATCCCCAGTACCACATGATCTCCTGAGCATCATAGGAGCAAATCTGGAGGTCCCCTGAGCATCACCAGAGTGACTAGGGGATCGTTGCAGAGCCCACTGTAGCATTACACCCTAAGCCCTTACATTCCTTTTCTAGCCTACTTATACCCTTCCATCATTAATGCCTCCTGAGTACTGCTTAGGAGACTAAAATAAAATGAACTAAACTGACAAACTAGATCCTATATTTTCCAACCATGTTAGCTTCACAGGAGACTTCTCCATCCCTATGTCCTTGTCTGTTCAATAGGTCTCCCCCAGAAGTCCCATATTTGTCATCAGGTATCAGCCCAGAAGGTATCTCAGTAGATGGGGTTCCAGGTGGATGTGTGAGCAGCAGTTATCAGGGGACAAGGGTTGGCCAGCCAAGTGCCTCCATGTAAAGTAAGAGATCCTCAGTCCCTGCTGGGCAGGCACAGTTCTGGCTTCAAGAGTGAGCACCCTGTTATCTGGAACTTGGCCTTCCCTGACGCTCCTGTTCATGAATCAGAGGCCCAAAGTCTGTTCAGGGAAGGATGGTACTGAACCCTCTTCCTAATGAAGCATCACTGGGAGCCAGTCCTGGATGTGCCAATAAGCTTCAAAGACTTTGCTGCCAGGCATCCAGGTGGGAAGAGAGAGGGTATGGGTTCCAGAAGTCTGCATTATGCATTATGCATCAAACAACAGTGGCTCCTCTACCCACAATTGCATCCTACTCAGAGGTCTCAGGCTCCAAACTGAGCCTGAACCACTGGGATCCACTAACTCTTGCGCCTAGTGGATTTTGCTGGTTTCCCTCCAGAGACCATGGGTGGAGCCAGGTCTTGTGTTGGGAGTCAACTGCTGTCCACATCCCCACATCCTTCACTCTAAACTTCTGGGCTCCCTCTTGTGAGTCCCCCAGGTTGCTCAAACTGATCACACCTCCTAGCCCAGAGCTAGAATGGAGACAGAACTCATGGCTTTGGCAGCTGGGACTAAGACTATTTATCCCATCCTGATGCCCCCTGCTGAGCCGCCAAACATGTAGGGCTGTGGGCTCAACTACCCACATTATGAGGGCAAAACCAGAGGCAGCAGTGCTGAGAGCTAGATTTATATACTACACTCCATTTTCTTCCTCCCTGGCACAGCCCATCACCTTACTATCTTCTCTATAGATTGGGAAACTTGTTAATCATCAGCCTCCCCACAACACGCATGTCCGTGAGGATAGGGCACACGGCACCGTGGTGTCCAGGTATAGATCTACACCTGCCTTGCAACAGAAACTCAATAAAGAATTTGCTGAGTGAGGGAGCATCTCTGCACTGGATTTTGCACTTCTTTTCCCTTTGGACAGGGAATGGAAGCTCAGGAGACACAGGTTGGAGCCCAGAACATCCATCTCTCAGGGACTTGCTTAGAAAAGGGATGGGCAAGAGAAACTGGTGTAAGCAAATGAGATTCAAATAGATGCAAATATCACTGGGGCTTCCTGACACTTTGTCCAGGCCTCAGGGCACCTGCTCTTGGAGATGGCTGCTGTTGGGGGTTCAGGTAGGAGCTCTTCCCCCCAGGAAGCAGGGTCAGTCATGTGATGTCACTGCGATGATACTGCAACTTTCTCCTCCTGGCTTCCTATACTTCATCCCTATACAGTCCAGACATCACTTTATACCAGAGAGATTTGCAAGCCTATCTGACAGATGAAGAAGCAAACACTCCACAAGGTTCAAGCATGCCTACGTTATCTGAAACCCAAAACTAGTCATTAATAGGAAGCATATCAATATAAGGAAAATGGGGTAGATAGGTCTGCGGGTGAGGGGGAGAAACTGGGACAGGACAGAGGAACACAGACATTCTGATGGAGGGTGTGGTCTTGGAATGCCATTACCAATATTGTAAACCATGGTGCCAGAAATAAAGATAAATAAATAAATAAAGGTACCTAAGGTTGCAGAGTTATAGATAGAAATGATAGAGCCAGGGTGGCTGCCAGAAACACCGCCCATCATTTTTTCTTTTTCTTTTCTTGTTTTTGTTGTTGTTGTTTTTGGGTCACACCCAGCAGTTCTCAGGGATTACTCCTGGCTCTGTGCTCAGAAATCTCACCTGGCAGGCTAAGGAGATCGTATGGGATGCAGGGAATTGAACTGAGGTCTGTCTAGGGTTGGCCACGTGCGAGGCAAATACCCTACCACAAGGCAAATACCTTACCACAAAGCAAATATCACTCCAGCCCCACCACCCATCTTATTGCCAACAATGCACTATGCTCCAGCACCCCACTTTACTTCCCATCCTCTTTCTGTCATTCATCTCAGTGCCTTATACAAGACTCAGCATTAGCCTGTGGATGACTTCCTTCAGAGAGGCCTCTTTAAGGAACACTATGACAGAAAGTCTGCACACACAAGTCCACCTTCCTCTTCTACCTCACTAGCCTGCACCCTGCCTCCTTATTCCTCCAGCCCCCTGTCATCTCTCTCCCAGAAAACCTCACCACCTCAGACACATTCTACACTGTGTTTCCTTCCTGAAGTTTAATTGCCTCAAGTGGTTTGCTTGTCAAAGTCATTCTTTCTGCCCCCTTCTAGCTCTACCCCATTCTTATTTTCATCCTTTAGTCCACAATCATCCGTCCTCTTATTTGTCCCAATTCTTCAGATACAACCCCAGAGCATGGGCCTTGTGTCTTTGTTCTGCTGCCTCCTCCCCTCACAGAGCAAGCACTCAATAAATATTTGTTGAAGAAATAAACGAATCAATTGAACAATCTGTTAATCACACAGAAGGGTTAGAGTTCTCTGAAAAGGCTCTGGGTTCAGAGAGCCAGAGTCTGTACCCCAGAGAGTTGACTGTCAGAGCCCTGACATCTCTCTATGAGTCAATAAGGTCACTCAGCCCACAACTTCCCTGGCCACTGAGATCAGAATCCAGAGAGGAGAGAGTTACAGGGCAGAGGACAAATCTGTGAACCCAGTCAGTTCGTGCTCTTGATCCCCATCTGCCCACTGTCCTGGAACCCCCAGTCTGAGGGGCCCAATCATCCATTCACCATCCGCTCACCTCTATAATGATTAACCTTTTAGTTCAAGGGTCAGACCCCGCCTCTGCTTCTACTGAGTGAAAGTGTCTCTCAGGGAACTTGGTCTAGTTCACAAGGGTCAGTTCCCTACAGTGGGGTCTGTTCTCCTAGAGACCGGACTAGAAGGTTGCTGAGAGGAGAAGCAGACACCTCAAAGGATAGACCCCCCCCATGTCTGACATCTTCAAGTTTTAGCTCAGGTCAAAAAGGAATTCATCCATCATCTCCCTTACAAACTGGGATCCTGAGTCCCATGCATTCTGGGGAGGCTCGCCCAAGGTCACTTAGAAACAGACACGGGACTAGACTGGCACTCAAAACCGTCCTGGGAGGGAGCAGCAGGAAACTTTGGGTGAGTGTCATGGAGTAAAGGAAGTCTGATAAGGCCCATGGTCCCCAACTCCAGACACCCCTGGCCCTTCCCTGGCATCCCTCATCTTTCTGCCCTGGCGACCCCTTCAAGGTACCAGCTTCTGGAGCCTGCTGAGCCCAGATCTTTGACTCTACTGCCCTCTGGTGGTCATTGTTTTGGTCTTATGTTCCAGGTCTCTGACTTGGCTGGTGTTGGGACAGGGTCATGTGAGCAGCTGAAATAACGGTGAATAAAGAATCTGGGATAGGGACTGGATGCAGTGAGAGGGCCATGGGAAATGGGTAAGGTCTTAGCTTCCTCCTTTCTTCACCATCATGCACACATAAAAGATCCTGGAAGGCAATAGAGACCAATTCACGTGACCTCATCAATCCAGTGTAAATTACATATGGTAGCAAATGCTTGGTGCCCAGCTACCCAGAGATGGATTCTATTTCCCCTTCCCCAGAAGCTGGCCATCACTGGCCTTGCCTTGGCCAGAAGAATGAAGCTGTGGTCACCATTTGTTGGTCCCCAAGCTAGACCATAAGATACTTGCAGTTCTGGTCTTTGTCCTTAGAACACTCCTTGAAACCCAGCTGCCAAGTCACCTGAAAAGTGGTTGCGTAAAGGCGTTGCAAAAAAATTCAGCATGTAGGCTGCCCTTTGAATAAGCCCTCCCACCCCAGCCTGGATCTACACAACAGAACCACCTCTACTGAACTCAGCCAGCTCACTGTCACAGCATGTAACAGATGGATATGGTTGTGTGGGTCACTAAATTCTGCTCGACATTTATGCAGTGATAGATAAGCAAAACAAAGCTTACTCATTCACACCTGTGTGATCTCAGGCTTATCACTTAGCTTCACTGAGCCCCCATCTTTGCACAGAGTAATGATTCCCAAACTATGAAAGGGGGAATAAATGAAATGGTAAGGGGGAGCATTGAGTCTCCAGAACCACTGATAACTAATGAGCATTGAGCACCGCCCCAGAGCCAGGCAGCATACTCAGCACCTCCTTGCACATCTCATCATTTTCACCCTACCCAACAGCCATCTGTAAAACTGAAGTTTACAGATGGGGAAGCAGGTTTCCCAGATAAACAACCTTAATTAACAATGAGAAGGATAAGGTAGAGAGAGAGGATGAGTAACTTGCCCAAAGTCTTTAGCTGGCAAGTAAAAAAAAGAGCCAAGTTTCAAATGCACATAGTAAGCAAAACTGAAAGACAGCAATCTTCAGCATCTGCATCCGAGTCACCAACACTGTCCGTATTATCATCATCTTATCCATTTCCATCAACACTTTTATCATCACCGCATCAGTATCATCATCACCAACATTATCTTCAGCAGCCATTACACAAGGATCAGCAGCATCTCCATCATCTTCTCCAGCATTACCAGCATCAGCTCCACCATCATCATCAACAACATCATCACTAGTATCTTACTTTAACCAGTAGCTTAAGAATCATTATAGTGTCCAGCACAACTAACCACCATCATTACCAGCGTCAACATCTCCATCATTATCTCCACTATCACCATCAATATCACTATCGTTACCAACTCACCTCCATCAGCATTGTAGGAATTACTACCACCAAACCCAACCATCATAATTAGCATTGCCATCACCATCATTATCATCTTCATCATCACCATGATCTCCATCACCAATGTTCTTGTTATCTCTATCATTGGTGCCATTTTTACCATCTCCATCAACACTATCATTGTCATCTCCATCATTGCCATTATGATGACTATCATTTCTAGCATCATCACATCACAGAATTGCCCTCACCACCACCAGCCATCACTATCATAATTTTCACCACCACCATCATCACCATTCTTGCCATCTCTCTCATCATCACCAGTGTGCTTTGTGCCCACAAAGGCCTATCTGAACCGCTTTCAGAAGAGGAAAACCATAGATAGCTTCTGAAATGGGATCGTCTTCAAATGAGTTCCACAGGACTGTCCTTCTCTCTCCAGCAGCATTTCAGCAGGACCAATTTAGACACATTAACCAGTACTGTACTTTGCTTCTAGGTCAAGTTTCTATGCTCCCTCCTTAGAAGGTCCTGAACAAAGATGAAGCCACATCGTTGGATTGTTGGTTGTTGTTCACACCTATTTCCTGACCTTACTTAGACGCCAAGAGTACTGAATTGGCTCCCATTCCCACGCGGTCATGTGAGAATATGCTTGATTTAGACAGACAGAAGCCCCCAAATACCTCCTAACTTCCTAGGCTCATGACTGAGCAAGTCACTCAGTTTTCTGTGCCCCCAAATCAAAGACATCTTCAAGTTTGACCTTTCGAAGGCACCTCCCAGCCCTTTTCTGCATCCGTTGAGAGCCTGAGCCCAGTGTTGAAAGCGCCAGCATTGAAAGCCTGAGCCCAGTATGGACAGAGGCAGAGCTCATGATTCTAATTCCCTTCCCATGGGAAAGCTGTCTAGATTGTCTGCATCTTGTAGTGCCAGAAGGCAACAGAAAGGGGCCTGCAATGGCTTTGCCTTTGTCTATAGTGGATGTCTTTGCCTAAGGACCTCCTCCACTACTCAGCAAGTAGGTAGGTATTTGCCTTGTGGGGCAGCCCTCTCTACAGAGCAGAAACTCTTAAAACTCTGTGCTCAAGGGTCCATGGCCTGGCCCCTAGCCAAAAAGAAATATGCTCTTTCCTATGAGGAAAGACAGCTGTCTGCCCACCCCCTCACACTGTCTAGTTTACTTACCCACCCTAGTCAGGTCCTGGCCACCAGATTCAGTCTACTTCCTCCCTTTGTATGAAAGCCTTTTGCTGGGTCTGTAGGAAAAAGGCTGCAGGAAGGGAGGAGGAGAAATAGATTTCCCTCTGGGGATACTTAGAGATGCCAAAGACTCCCTGTGATCCTCTCCCAGAGTCAGTCTCTCAGGTCCCCCTGCCACCTCCACCTGAGAGCACTGAAGGAGCTTGGCTGAGGCTAAGATCTTGGTCTCAGCCCTGCTGCAGAAGCCGTCTGTATCATAGCATCCATGCATGGACAGAGAACTAGCATCAGATGGTGTTTGCACATGTGCTCATGTGTGCATGGGCATGCATGTGCTCACACCCAGTGCATGGTACCTACATGTTATACTGCCCTGGAATAACTCTGCCTCTTCCGTCTGGCCCAGGGCTCCACTCCACGGCCATCTCTTGTCATCCAATCATTCCTCCATTCACCAGACCCTCCGTGCCTGCTTTGACATTGCCTACTGTTTTCTCTACTTGTGCCATTCTACATTCCATTCATTTTATTCCCCCCAAGAATTTGAGGAGCTGCATAATCTTCTTTCTGATTGACAGGTGAGGAAATTGAAACAGAAGACCGGGAAGCTTACTCCAGGCTACACAGAGAATGTCTCAGCAGCACACCCAGGTTTCCAACTCATCTTTCCAACCAGAACCTACCAGGAGGCTTCCCTTTTTCCTTCCAGCTGGAGGTGTCCATGCACTCTCCGGGGATTCTGCAGGGTTTAAGTGGCCAGCTGAAGAAACAGTGACCAGGGCAGGGTGGTTCTCACTCCTGCCTCAGGGGCTTCTACTCCACTCATCCCAAGAACTCTCCCTTGAGCTGGGAGCCTGGAGAACCTTCAGGAGTCGTGCACCCCTCCAGATCTCATCCCCAGATCAGCTGCTTCAACCACTCCTGCGACAGATGGGGTGCTGGTGCCACCTAGTGTCCTTCCCTCTGGAGGCTGTGTGAGTCGCTGCTGCTCTGCTGCTACCTGGGGGAACCTTTGGAGTTTAAACATCTGCTTAACACTGGCCAATTACTTCCTCCCAGCTGTTGTGGCTCTATCAGATCCTTCTTTCACTTAACTTTAACTATCAAATCCCAAGATTGATGCGCTCCATTGCCCCTTTACCCCACCAATACTTTTTAAAAAATAAACCATAAGAGAGTTAGAATGATAGCAGAGGGTAGGGCACTTGCCTTGCATGCAACTGACCCAAGTTTGATATCTGGCACCCCATATGGTCTCCAAGGCTTCCAGGAATGATGCCTGAGTGCATAACTGGGTGTAAGCCCTAAGTACTACTTTGTATGACCCCAAAACAAAATTAATAATAATCATTAACATGGCCTACACATTTTCTAAACTTGCATACAAGGCCAGAGAGATGGTTTTGAGGGCTGAGTGCATTCTCACAAGGAGGAGGCCTGGGTTTGACATCCAGAACCACATGGTCCCTTGAGCACTACCTAGAGTTAGCCCCTAAACCAAGTCAAGTGTAGGCCTAAAATAAAACAAACATTCATGTACTTCCCAAAACTGCCCCCCCTTCCACAAACTTGGGGTCCTCTTGCACTGTCAAGAACTGAGCCCTCTTAGCCCTGGGATGGGTGAATGGATGAGTAGGTGAAGGCTACCCCTCCTGTATACCCAGGGAGGCTGATGATATGCTCTGTTCTCACACAAACTCCCAACCCAGCCAGGCATCACTGAAAGGACTGCAAACAAATATAACATTAGGACTCCACAATTTTTATACATTCCAAAGTTTGCTATGAGAAATCAAAGAACAAGGATGGCCCTAAAAGAAGATTCAATTCAAGCATGGGAGTCAGAGAGCTCTTAAAATGGTACCTGAGCGGGGCCGGAGAGATAGCATGGAGGTAAGGCGTTTGCCTCTCATGCAAAAGGTCATCGGTTCGAATCCTGGCGTCCCATATGGTCCCCCGTGCTCGCCAGGAGCGACTTCTGAGCATGGAGCCAGGAGTAACTCCTGAGCACTGCCGGGTGAGACCTAAAAACCAAAAAAAAAAAAAAAAAATGGTACCTGAGTTATCTGACAACTAAAGGAACAATGAGTTAACCAGGTGAACAGGAAGGTTCTGGTAGAAGGACCATTAAAGATTGACAATTAAAGATTTGCCTTTCGGTTGAGTCTGCTTTTCAGAGCATGGCTTCTCCCCATATCAGGATGGAGATTCTGCCTCCCTCCGATGTCTTCCTGGTGCCCAGCTCCAGGCCAGTGCAAGACTAATAACCCTGGCACAGCCAAAGACTTTGATTTGTCCCCTCTGCAGCTTTATCATCCAGTAGTCTTGCTCTCTGGATTCCCTTCACCAAGAAAGGAACTTGAGTCCCACGGAAGCCAAGTGACTTTCCCAAAGTCCCACATTTTGGCAGAGGATGGATCCATACCTTGGTCCATTGATGAGTGCAACCTCAAAGTTACCTCTTCATCATACCCAGACTTAACCCTGCAGATATGAATCCAGACCCCAAGAGGCCATGCTGGGGAGGGGGGTCCACAGTGGCTCAGCAAATTCACACAGATCCCTGGCTTCTCTAAACCTTATCTGTTCTGGGAAAAGTGGGTACAACAATAATAACTGGCACAGTGTTCTTCACAACAGCTCTTTAAAGGAAATATTCATTTGTCCCTCATTTCAGATGAAACAAACAAAGTTGGGATGGTTGTCTAAAGGTTTGTCTAAAGTCTGGTGACAGAGCAACATGGAACCATATCTGAGACACTGAGACTGTGATGGCGTCCACATAATTTTTACTAAGGAATCCCTTTAATATTCCTAAAATTTAGACCCTCCCTACCCCCTAAGCCAATGCTACCATTTCAGTTCATTCCCTGGTCTCTGTGTGAAAGGCGGAGACCACTTTCTCCATTTCTGAGAAAAGCAGGGTCCCTCGGGGCACCACCCAGCAAAGCACCACCCAGCTTCCCAGGCAGCCTTCATCACAAAGATGAACCAACCCCCTGGAAGCCTGTAGGAAATCATTTGCTCTTTCTCAGAGTGCTCCTTCCTCTGCACCTCATTCCTCCCTGAGTCCCCTTTCTGACCCTAGAGAACACTACAGAGCCTTCTCCAGGGCTCCATCAAAGCTGCCTCCACACACCCCCATGCAGCACAGTGTAGCACCCTGGGACCCAGGAAGCAGCTGGTCCCTTTCTGGCCTCTTATAAGAAGGATTGGAGCCTCTCCTGGTAGAGATCTAATGGTGCAGAATGGTGTGCCAGCACCACAAGCACCAGGTCTGTGACCCCTGTGACCTCTGCTGACATGGCCCTTTCCTGAAGAGAACCCTGAGTCTGATGGAGGAAACCAAGTATCTGCCTTGGGTAGCCTCAAAGGAGTTGGGACACCAGGATGAAAACAGTGAAAACAAATCTACAAATAAAGAGACATGAATGTTTAGGACATGAAGCCAGGGCTATGTCACTGCAGCTGGGAGCACTGGTTAGAACTTTTGAACAGATGACTGAGTGAAGGTTGGTAGGTGAGCGGTCAAAATGGATCTCAGAGGGTCCAGGAAGAATCACATTTTCTCATGGATTGCTATGTGCTGATCTTAAGTCTCTATGAGTAGGGCCAGAGTGGTAGCACACGAGTAAGGTGTTTGCCTTGCATGCGGCTGACCCAGGACTGACATGGGTTTGATCCCCAGCATCCCATATGGTCCCCCAAGCCAGGAGCAATTTCTCGGCTCAGAGCGAGGAGTAACCCCTGAGCACTGCTGGGTGTGGCCCAAAAACAAATGAAAAAAAAAAAAAAACAGAAAGACTTCATGAGTAAACACTTCCTCCAGTTCTCACAGTGAACCAAAGCAACCACAGTACCATCTACATGTTGAGAATTAAACATGAAGTCAGAGAGCTAACACAGTGGGTAGGCTGCTTTCTTTGTGCATCACCAATCCAAACTTGATTCTCAGCACCCCATAGTGTCCTCCAAGCTGCCTAGGAGTAAACCCCGAGCACAGAGCCAGGAATAAGCCCTGAGCACTGTCGAATGTGCCCTCCTCCCAAAAAGGAAAATTGGAAGCATGAAGAGGTGAGATGATTTGCTCCAGGTCTCACAGCTGGCAATTGGTGATGGTGAAATGGTTCTAAGGAATGACCCAACATTGTTTCTGTACTGCTGATGTAACCAAGGACCAGGGAGGGATAGCCATTTGTGCCTCAGAGTGACAGACACCAGGAAGAGGACTGAGGTCAAGAAGGACATCAGAATTATGGAGGTCAGCCTGTGTGTGCCTCTATCAGAAGCTAAAATAGCATTTAAAAATATCCTCGTGTAAAAATAGTCTGATATTTTTAAATAGCTAGTGTTTTTTTAAATAGTTCAGTATTAAAAATAGTCAAGTGTCAAAAAATAACCTAGTATTTAAAAATAGAATAAAATGCTATTAACATTTTAGAACAGACAAATGTTTCAACAGACGTACCACCAAAGAGGATGCCCAAATGACAAATACACTCATGGAAAGATGTTCCTCCTCCTTAAACTTTAGGGAAATGCCAATAGAAAAAAACACAAGGCACAACAGAATAGCTGTCAGTGTAGCTGCAATTAAAAAAGACTGACAATCAGCAGCACATTAAAAGGATGATTCCTCACAATAACTGGGATTTATTCCTGGGATGCAAGGATGGCTTGACATAGCAAATTAGTCAACATAGTCTACAATGCTAATAATGAAAAGTGGAACCATAAAATCATCTTTATAGTCTCAGAAAAATCATTTGACACAAAATGCAACTTGCATTAGTAATAATCTTTAAAATCTTTTAGATCAGACAGAAAGGGAATCTACCTCAGCTTAATGAGAGTGGTAAATCCACACCTCACATCAGACTTCATGATAGATTTAAAAAGCTTTTCACCAAACATCAAGGACAAGAAAGAGAAAACCCCTCTCACAATTACTATTCAGCATAGACCCGAGCATTTTAGTTAGAGCTATCTGGCAAGAAAAAAAAATATCTTTGGGGCTAGAGAGATAGTACAGTGGGGAGAACCTGTGTCTTGCACATGACCTACCCAGATTCAACCCGCAGCTTTCCATATGATCCCTTGAGCATCCCCTGGAATGACTTCTCAGAGCAGATAAAGAAATAACCCCTGAGAGAGAGAGAGAGAGAGAAAGAAAGAAAGAAAGAAAGAAAGAAAGAAAGAAAGAAAGAAAGAAAGAAAGAAAGAAAGAAAGAAAGAAAGAAAGAAAGAAAGAAAGAAAGAAAGAAAGAAAGAAAGAAAGAAAGAAAGAAAGAAAGAAAGAAAGAAAGAAAGAAAGAAAGAAAGAAAGAAAGAAAGAAAGAAAGAAAGAAAGAAAGAAGAAAGAAAGAAAGAAAGAAAGAAAGAAAGAAAGAAAGAAAGAAAGAAAGAAAGAAAGAAAGAAAGAAAGAAAGAAAGAAAGAAAGAAAGAGAGAGAGAGAGAGAAGAGAGAAAGAAAGAGAGAGAGAAAGAAAGAGAGAAAGAAAGAAAGAAAGAAAGAAAGAAAGAAAGAAAGAAAGAAAGAAAGAAAGAGAGAGAGAGAGAAAGAAAGAGAGAGAGAAAGAAAGAGAGAGAGAGAAAGAGAGAGAGAGAAAGAAAGAAAGAAAGAAAGAAAGAAAGAAAGAAAGAAAGAAAGAAAGAAAGAAAGAAAGAAAGAAAGAAAGAAAGAAAGAAAGAAAGAAAGAAAGAAAGAAAGAAAGAAAGAAAGAAAGAAAGGAAGAAAGGAAGGAAGGAAGGAAGGAGGGAAGGAGGGAAGGAGGGAAGGGAGGAAGGAAAAAAGGAAAGAGAAAAGAAAGAAAGGAAGAAGAAAAAGAAAGGAAGGAAGAAGGAAAGTAAAGAAAGATAAGTAAAAAAGAAAAAAGAAACGAAAGAAAGGAAAGGAAAGGAAGAAGAAAAAAATAAAGAAAAAGAAAGGAAGTAAAGTAAAGAAGAAAAAGAAAGAAGAAAGGAAGTAAGAAAGGAAAGAAAAGAGAAAGAAAAGAAAGAAGGAAGGAAGGAAGAAAACGAGAAAAAAGAAAACAAGAAAAAAGAGGGGGGGCTGGAGAGATAGCATGGAGGTAAGATGTTTGCCTTTCATGCAGGAGGTCATCGGTTCAAATCCCAGCGTCCCATATGGTCCCCCGTGCCTGCCAGGAGCAATTTCTGAGCCTGGAGCCAGGAATAACCCCTGAGCACTGCCGGGTGTGACCCAAAAACCAAAAAAAAAAAAAAAGAAAAAAGAAAAAAGAGGGCCAGGGAAGGGAAGGGGGAGGGCGAGGGAGGGAGGAAGGAAGGAAGGAAGAAGGAAGGAAGGGAGGGAAGGAGGGAGGGTAGGAGAGAGGGAGGGAGGGAGGGAGAGAGGGAGGGAGCGTGGGAGGGAAAGAGGGAGGAGGGAGAGAGGAAGGAGGGAAGGAAGGAAGGAAGGGAGGGAAGGAGGAAGAGAGGAAGGGAGGGAAGGAAGGAAGGAAGGAAGGAAGGAAGGAAGGAAGGAAGGAAGGAAGGAAGGAAGGAAGGAAGGAAGGAAGGAAGGGAGGGAGGGAGGGAGGGAGGGAGGGAGGGAGGGAGGGAGGGATTATAATTTGATCAACCAGTGACTCTCAGGGACAAGAGACCTGTATGGTTCCTGCCATTTGCAATAAGCGATGCTGTATGAATAACCTGACATGGGTTTGTGACTACATGTTTGGGCAAGCATTTCTGTAGGATGATCTCCCAGGAGTGGGTGACTGGCTTAAGCCAAATAAAGCCTAGTATTATGGTGGATATGCCAAAGCTCCCTCATGAGACACTCAGACACTGTCATGGGAGCGTTGACTCCTAGATTTACCAGCAAATGGAGCCACCTTCCTTTGGTATCATTGCTAGTTCAATGAGGGAAATGACACCTGATCATAGTTTTCATGGACATGGACCTTCTTGAAATGAGCTCAATTTCTTTTTATGTGTGTAAGCAGTAAACAGTCTTTTCTGTAAACAGCCTGTTGGGAGCTAGGAGGTGACTCAAAGTGCGGAAGCACATGTCTGGCATGCACAGAGCTCCAGATGTGCTCCCTGGAACCCTATGGCCTCCCAAAGACCAGTAGCTATTGACCTGGTGCCCCCAGTATCATTGAGAGGTCCCCCAAAACTGTCTGAATAGTAATGACCTTTACACATAGTAATGCTAAGTTATCTGACTTATCCATTTCTCTTTGTTCCTCAAGAACAAACTGGTTGGGGCTGGGAAAAAAAAAAAAGAACAAAATGGTCTTGGGGCTGGAGAGATAGCATGGAGATAAGGCGTTTGCCTTGTATGCAGAAAGACAGAGTTTCAAATCCCGGGAACCCATATGGTCTCCCAAGCCTGCCAGGAGTGATTTCTGAGCATAGAGCCAGGAGTAACCCCTGAGCGCTGCCGGGTGTGACCCAAAAAACAAAACAAAACAAAACAAAAAGAACTGGTTTTAGTTTGCCACTAGTGTTTATTGCAAGCTTTACTCGCCCGCTTGTCCTTTGTCTTTAACCTTGGCTCAGATATGATGAGACTTTTTCAGAATAAAAACATCAGTAGGCATGCCTCAATTTGTAACGACTTTTAGATTCCAACTCATAATTAGAAAGTATTCACGTTAAAGTCCTTTTTTTTGGGGGGGGGGCCACACCCGGCGATGCTCAGGGGTTACTCCTGGCTGTCTGCTCAGAAATAGCTCCTGGCAGGCACCGAGGACCATATGGGACACCGGGATTCGAACCAACCACCTTTGGTCCTGGATCCGCTGCTTGCAAGGCAAACGCCGCTGTGCTATCTCTCCGGGCCCTCACATTAAAGTCTTAAATGATTGATTTCCCATGTTGCTTTTCAAAAGAATTTTGGCTTCTTTTTCACCTTAAAACTTTTGATTCTACGTCCAGAGAGATAGTACAACAGGCAGGATATTTGATGTATATGCTGCTGACACAGATTTGATCCCTGGAAACCCATTGACCCCCTGAACCTACCAGGAGTGATTCCTGAATGCAGGATTAGGAGTAAGTCCTGAGCACTGCTGAGTGTGTCTCACTTAAAAAATGAATAAAACCTATGATTACTGATATGACTAATATATACCTACTGACAGACACCCCTTCAGTAACAATATTGCAAACCACAGTGTGAAAAGGGGAAAAATGGAGAGAGGAAAAATATTTGCTAAAGAAGCAGGCACTGGGAAGGCTGGAGGAAAATTGAGGACATTGGTTGCAAACAATGGGCACTGGTGAAGAGATAAGTGTTGGAACATTATATAACTGAAATTTACTCATGAACAACTTGGTAACTGTATCTCATGATGAGTCAATTAAAAATTGATTTAAAATAATAAAATGAAAATGTAAAACTTATGATTCTTTTGTCACATATCTTAGGTACGAAGTCGGTATTAGACTTTTTGCCCTGTATGTGATTATCCCACTGGCCCAAAACCATTTATAAACTGATTCAGCTTTTCTTTACTAGTTTAGTTTGGTAATTTTATCAACTACTAATCACACCTCAGGATTGGCCTCTTTTTTTTTCTTCCGGTTTTTGAGCCACAACTGGTGACGCTCAGGGGTCACTCCTGGCTATGCGCTCAGAAATCGCTCCTGGCTTGGGGGACCATATGGAATGCTGGGGAATCGAACTGCAGTCTGTCCTAGGCTACCCAGGGCAAGGGGGATGCATTATCACTTACGCCACCATTCCGGCTTGCCTCTTTCTTGGCTTGCTAATTTATTTTGTTCACTCTATCACACATGAGTCCAATAAACATGTTTGGTTAAGGAGATTGAGGAAGCTTAAGATCTGGTTGGGGGGCTGGAGAGAGAGCATGGAGGTGGGGTTCTTGCCTTGCATGCAAAAAGACTGAGGTTCGAATCCTGGCATCCCATATGGTCCACTGCGCCTGCCAGGCGTGATTTCTGAGCATAGAGCCAGGAGTAACCCCTGAGCACTGCCCAGTGTGACCGAAAAGCCAAAAAAGTAAAAGATCTGGTTGGGTACTGGGCCTTTTTATTAGTGCTCTTTCTCTCTCTCTGTCTCTCCTTCCCCCCCACCCCAATCTCCTCCTCTTCTCTCCCACCCATTTTCAAAGTAAATTGCTCAAATGAACTTTGGGATCAACATATCTGGTTCAACAAAAACTGTTAGTGTTTTCCTTAGAATTAAAATACAATTTCCAAATTAGCTTCGAGAGAATTATAATGTCATGGTGTTGGATCTCCTTCCTGAAACACGAGATATCTCTCTGTAGGATCCGGAGTTAGCCACCCAGTGATAGAACAAAGAGACTACTCAGCAGTGAAAGTCACAAAATGGAAGTTTACTAAGCCAGCATGCTGGGGTCAAGCCTCTCCTGTCACAGCAGGTTTGGGCTCAACTTTGAGTCTAGGGGAGTGAGGGTAGATATGCCATCACCAAGTATGTCCAGGCGTCATAGCTGGATGTACAGCTCCAGGAAGCAGATAAAAGGTATACATAATTCGAATAGCACAAGATACATAATTCAGATGTTACAAGGCTGATCTGTTAAGGCTCATCCTCCTGAGAGCACTGATGTGGGCAGCCACATCCAGGAGGTGGATGTAGATAACTGTTTACAAGAGTAACAGAGGTTATGGAAGTTACTCTGTCACCCTGGGGAAGGGAGATAGTTTTATTTTCTCAAGCTAGCTCAGTTTTTAAGAGGGATGTGGGAGATGCAAAGTGGATGCACTGTGCTCCATGGACTAGCCAGTACCTTTTTTCATTCCACCCATGGGAATGATGGACCCAGGGGCCAATCCAATCCACTAACAGTGGTAGGCATAGCCATCAAGACCATGTATGGCCCCTTCCACAACTCCAAAGTCTGGGCTCAGTGTCTCTTCACCCAAACCCAATCCCCCAGGCTAATGCTATGTTCCTGGTCTTGTGTCTCCCGCTTTGTCTCCAACTCTTATCTGAAGATCACATTCCCACAAGCTAACAAGCTAAACATATATACACGTATATATGAATACATGTATACAAGGGAGTATACAGAAGCAATTTTAACAAAAGCAGAAACTTTCATGGGGAAAGTGGAAACCTCACGGTTCAACATCACCACACACGAAAATCGTTGTCTTTTATCCACTTTGTTAATTAAATCATTCATGAACATAGACTACCTATAAGGAAGAGTGACTGGAACTCAAGGTCGCTTCCCAACATGAACAATTTTTAAGTCATCGTCAGTCCCAAGAGAAGGGGAAAGAGACTAAAACCCTGGAGTCTCCACAAAGCCTCTTCCACTCCACACACCCCCTCCTATTGCCCAGAGACCCTACAATTCAGGGTTGTGTTCCCTGGATTCCTGTCCATGCCCTGAGCCCCTAGTGACCAGCCTCCCAGATCTGATAGCTCTTCTCTCCCCACAACTGAATAGAGAAGATCAATTTAGTGAACCACTATTTGATAACACTGAAACAATAACCTTGAAATGTTTCCATATCCTGAGTAAGTGAAGCCCCTATGGGTGGGGTCTCTAAACCCTTTTTGTCTCTTCCTGGACTGGGGAAGGGGTGTGGGTTGGTACCATGAAGGGCTTCCACCCTTCTACACAGATGCCCATTAAGCTGTGCCTGAAATGACAGGCCCTGCTCCTCTCCTCTATTATTTGATCCCTTTTTCTCCATCTGGGACTGCTCCTGACCTTGAGGACTCCTGCACAGAAAGGGGCTAACATCTTTCCTGAGCAATCATAGGATATGCTGAGCTATGGGAGCAGGTAGTGGGATGAGAAGGGACAAAGTCTTGGCCTGGGAAAGCATCTGACCTGTGCTTGGCTCCTGGGCTATGCCAGACTAACACTGGCTCTCATTCTCCTCCCATTCTCTTTGCTAATGGACCCATTTTGATTTATTTCATGACAGTGGAATTAGTTCAGGTGCTTAATAGGAACATGATATCCTCCCAGTATACTACAACCTGTGTTACCCCTCCCAGAGCAATTATTCTGAACCCTCCGACCTGCCAGGCCAAAGAAGCTGCAGATGCCAGGCAGGCCGAGAAAGTCCTCACCATCCATCCACCATCATCCACCACCATCAAGGACTCATTAATTTATTTAATTCTATGAACCTGTATTCTGATTTTGATTCCTTTGTTATTCCACCCTCTCTAGAATCACTACATTACAGTAGGGTCCTACCACTTGCTAAAGATGGGCATTCTTTCAAAAGACCCAGAAAGAATAGTTTCGACCCTGATGATGTTCATGAGTGTGCTACAAGTGGGTGAGTCGGAATTGGGGTTCTACTGCTTTCCCTCTGAGAGGACCTTGTTCATCTTTTGCTGTTGTATAGTTTTCATTTGACATGGTCAAGTTAGACAGGAATGGAGGGAAGAGATCAAATAGGAATAATAAATTGTGTTCAGGATGAAAATATGCCAAGTATAAGGAAGAGATTTTAGCTATCAGGGAAGATGGGGAACTCCTACGGAATAAGGCAGGGAACACCACTCTGAGGGTAGAAATGCCTGGCAGGGCAGCAAAGAACACAGTGTGAGAGATAGACTCAAATGTGTGGCCCCAATTCAGTGAGGATTGGGGATCAGAGTTAGTGCCAGGAAACTATTTGAAATATCTTTCTATTGTCTAGGCTGAAGGAAGCAATGGTGGTATGTGCTCCATGACTTCCAATTGGTCTCTTTATGTTTGGTTTTGATGGTGTTCAGGGTTTACTCCTGACTGCATTTGGGCATGTCCTAGTGGGGCTCGGGGTACTTATATGATAGTGAGGATGGAACCCATATTGACCACATGCAAGATAAACTATTTACTGTACTTTTTCTTTTTCTTTTCTTTTTTTTTCTTTTTTTTTTTTTTTTTTTTTGGTTTTTGGGCCACACCCGGCGATGCTCAGGGGTTACTCCTGGCTGTCTACTCAGAAATAGCTCCTGGCAGGCACGGGGGACCATATGGGACACCGGGATTCAAACCAACCACCTTTGGTCCTGGATTGGCTGCTTGCAAGGCAAACGCCGCTGTGCTATCTCTCTGGGCCCTATTTACTGCACTTTCATGCAGCATTCCCCTATTCCCCACTCCATCTTATGCCACAAAGCAGCAGTGGCCCTTGAAGCTGCCTGATCTTTGTGCATCTTTTCTCTCTAGTGCCACAGGGTGATGAGGTGAAGAAAGAGGTGGTGCGGTCAACCATTAAAGTGCTGCAGCAGGATCTCAAACCAGTGACTAAACACACTGTGCTGGCCCTAGGTGCTGAGGGCTTTCTGAAATGGAGAGACAGGAAGATGGAGGGGTTGAGAAGGGTGAATTTTCCTGTGACAGAAATTTCTGAGTCACATTTGGGTTCTCCCAAATTTTATCAGTGTTGAGAAAAGAATGGCTGCTTCTGTGAGGTAGCGGCCTTTGAAATAGTTCCCCTCTGTATCTGTGTTTCCACTGCATTTCTTCTGTTTATTTCCCCTTCCCCTGTGGGAGGGATTTGGATTTGGGGGGCTGAGTAAAGAGGAAGCAGAAAAGCAGATGGTGAGAGCTTTTCATCTAGGCTTGTGCTTCCACATGGTGGAGCTACTGGCTTGTGGATGAACAGCTTCTGGTGTGAGCTTTCTTGCCTGCTATAATCTTTATATCTGTGTGAACTTTTTATTGCAGAGTATTACAACCAGACCAATACCCCCTTGTCCTCCCAGGATATGAGGTATGGGATTCCCCTTCCCTCCTTGAGAAGAGTGGAACAATCAATCTGTATCTCTTCATCTGGCACCTGGATAACCTGCATCTGCACCCTCATCATCTGTGAGTGAAATGTTTCTTTGGCAAAATCCACTAGGTTCTTTTCAGATGGCTAAAATGGTTTATTTCAAGGTTTGTACCACCTTTTTGTAAACAAGATTGGTTCTGTTTGGTTTAGAGCTTTGGCTTTAAGTTGTCTGTGGTCTGAATTGCCAGTGAAATTAGAGAACTACATTACTACTTTTTCCATCTTGTATATGTTTATAATCATTTTTGGAGTTTCAATATTAAGCATCACCTGGTGTGGCCCAAAAAGAAAAAAAAAGATATAGTATTGAATCTTTTGACAAAGAAAACAAACTAATTTGTTGCTACTTGGAACAGTATTCAACATGGACAAGTAGATCTCAATGTTCAGTGGGCTGGATATTAGGTATTGCACTTTCACCAGGTTTTCATTTAATGCTGCAGAAGTACTTGTTTGTTTGTTGGGCCACATCTGGTGATGCTCAGGGGTTACTCCTCTCAGGGGTTACTCCTGGCTTTGCACTCAGAAATCGCTCCCGGCTTAGAGACCATACCGGATGCCAGGGGATGGAACCTTGGTCTGTCTTAGGTGAGCTGCATGCAAGGCAGATGCATTACAAGCAGTAGCTTGTACCACCTGCTATAGGTAAGACTTTTTGGAGAGGCAACTTTTATTGTTTTCAGTCTCTTCTTGGAAAGCAACTAATGGTTCGTTAATGAAGGCAAACGCATAAAGCTGCTTTAAGGATTCCAGCTGTGTTATTTAATTTCTTGATTTCCGGAGCTCCTTAAGAATTACATGTAATTGATGCTGCATATTTTAATGGTCAACCTTTTCATGTTCAAAGTCTAAAGTACATGAGTACATGCCTGCATCTGTTGTTCCAACAAGGCCATCCTCGTTTGTTCCTCATGTTGCTTTAACAGAGACGTGTAAAGAAATTTGTCCTGAGATAATCACTCTTCAGATTTCTTTTTCTCTATTTCAAGTTTTTCCCTGACAAGATCATTCTCTTCCTTGAGTTGTTTTACTTTCTCTGCTTTATGCCTTTCATCTTCCATGTGTTGTATATCTACCTTTCTTTGTGAACACAACAGCAGATTTAAAACTTGAACATCTTTTTGGGTTTCTTCATATCTTTCTCGAAATTCACTAAGTTCAAAATTTAACCGAGTCACAGTTTGCCATTCAACCTCAAGATCTTTTTTATTTTTTGTATCTACCAAGAGATGGCTGTAATATTTTTTCTTTTCTTCTTGAAGATAACCTTCTGATTCTGTCTTGCTGGTTGTGGAAGTGAATGAGCATCTGCTTCAAATGTCTGTTCCAACTCAAAGATTTTGCTAAACGCCCTTTTACATAGGCTCACGCTGCTGATCATATACTAGTCACTGCTGGTTCTTCTCCAGAGCATCTTGCAACTGTACTTCCATTTCATGAATATTATTCATTGATGAGTTGAAGCAGTCTGTAGGCACAGTCTGTAGTAAATGAAGCGTGCTGGCTTTGCTTTCAAGTTCAGCAAGTTTTGCAGTTGTAGCAGACAATTGTTTTTTCAATACATCTGTCTCTTCAGACAAGGACTTTAGCAGTTGTTCCCTCCTTTCACCTTCCTTTTTCTTTTCCAGCTGCTCCAGCAATGCAGTAGTGCTATACTGGTCTTGAGTCACTATATTTCTTTGTATTTCTCTCCAGAAGTCTGTGTCTCTCTTTCTCCCTAAGTTTTTCTTTTCCACTTGTGATTTCATCCATGGATGTTTTTCAAGGCTTCAATTTATCCTTTAAATGTTTCTAGTACTGCTTCAGATCTGGAGTTACGAGGCTTGGATCCCCATTTACCTTTAAATTTTGGGAACTGTTGTGTATGTAAATATTTTAGGGGATTATTATATTACTGACCCTACCCTGATCGGTGATTTGCCCTACCCTAGGGTGTGACCTGGCATTCTGCCCCCACCCTGCTTCCACTATTGGGTGGTATCTGATCCCACCATTGGGTGGTACCTGATTCTGGGGGATAAAAACAAGGGTGTGTGGAAGGCGAGAGGCTTTTGTCTGGAACTGATGCTGAGGCTTTGGACTTCAGTCTTGTCCACCGAATAAAGCTAATATTTCCACAAGCCTGACTGTCTGCAAGCTGTTTACCCATCGCTTCACCTCAGAATCGCCGGCTGAACAGGGTGGCGGACGCGTGCTCCAAGCTGGAGGGGAAAGACCTCATCCTCCATCCCTCCATCAGTCAACCTCTTCAGGGGCTGAATTGCAACAGGGAACTTCTGGATGACATCTCTGAAACTCTAAAACTCCTCGGCAGTCCAGCCCAGCCCCGAGGCTGCAGGTCCCTGACACTTTCCAGCACTTCCCACAGGTGCCTCCAGCACACTGAGGTGAAGCTAGAGGCTAAGCAGGAAGCTCGACTTGCCCAGATCACACCCACAGCACACTATCACCATTACTAAGTCACAGGTCAACCTTAATTCTATTAATGATAGTGAAATAATTACTGGGCATTCTGGAACTGAGTCAGAGGATGAATTACCACCACCCCTACCCTCCATGCTACAGAGTTCTCGCCTGAGTAATATTGTGAACCGGGACTCAGTTCCCTTACTTGGGGAAAATGACTCATTCTATGAACCCTTTGAGATGGATAGTGTAACCCACTTTAAAAAGGCATGTTCAGAGTATGGCCCAATATCAGCATATTGTGTTGAGCTCCTTCAGTTTTGGTGTCACAAAGTGACTCAGACTCTCCCCGTGATTTTCAGACAGTTGATAATGTATGTTTTACAACACCTCAGTGTGTTCAATGGGAAATGTTATATGCAGAAGGGGTTAAAGCCAAACTTTATAGTTCAGATAATACTAAATAAAAGTATCTGGGTGACAGAAACAGTGGGGTAGCTGTAGGGTGTTTGCCTGGCACGCAGCTTACCCAGGATGGACTGTAGTTAGATTAGATCCCACAGTGGCTCATATGGTCACCTAAGCCAGGGGAGATTTCTAAGCACAAAGCCAGGAGTAACCGAGTATCACTGGGTGTGGCCCAAAACCAAAACAAGACAATAAAAGGTATTTCTAGGTTCGTGATAACAGCAATAAGACAAAGAGGCCACTTGGCAATGGAAGTCACAAAGCGAGATTTATTAAGCCAGCGTGCTGGAGTCCAACCTCTCCTGACCAGCAAGCAGGATTGTTAAGTAAGGCGATGAGCTTGGAATCCATAAGAGTTTTTATAGATACTGACACCATGAACTTTGTTCAGTTAGCCTCAGGAAGCAGATAGCAAAGAATATACATTTCACATGACACAAGTAACATAATTCAAATAGATCAAGGCCAATCTAAACAAAGCATATCCAACAGGCCCAGATGTGGTAGAGCGAACATAAGTGTCTATGGGGGCACCATAGGTATCTATCAGTACCCAGTGCTTCTTCTGGCAAGGTTGGTAGGCTGTTATTTCCCCACAATAGCCTGAACTCCGGCAATGTATATGAGCAGTAAGGCATAGTTAAAGCATAGCATAGGGCTTTAGCCAGGCTTAACGGTCTATGTCTGTGAATGTGAGGTTGGAATGAGCCCACCTATCCTCGTACAGTATCTGGAGTGATTTTATCTTATGAGGTGTTAATGGGGGAAAATTAATTATCTACCGTGCAAAAAAGAGGCTGTATTATCATGTGCTGTATTGAATATTGTAAAGGACATTGCATTAAGAGCTTGGGAACAAATTGATACCATTGAAGAGTATACAGGAAATTTTATCCCAAGGTAATTCTGAACCATATGCAGAATCTATAGGAAGGTTACAGGATGCTCTTAAAATACAAATGAAAGACCTGGCTATTAGAAAATCCTATGTAAACACTTTGGCACTGGCTATTAGAAAATTTCTTTTTTTTTTCTTTTTTTGCTTCTGGGGCCACACCCGGTAATGCTCAGGGGTTACTCCTGGCTATGGACTCAGAAATTGCTCCTGGATTAGGGGACCATATGAGATGCCTGGGGATCGAACCACAGTCCATCCTAGGTTAGCACACACAAGGCAGACGCCTTACCTCTTATGCCACCACTGCGGCTCCTAGAAATTTCTTGTAAAGACTTTGACTTAGGAGAATGCAAATAAAACCTTATGGGCACTATTGCAGCTCATTAGGGATACAGAGGACATTAATGGCTTTCTTAAGGAATGTCAGAATTTGTCGATTGCACCCCAGCCTCCCTCCCCCACTGTAAATAGATGTTCTTTAGGAGTTGGGTTGAGATCTGGTTGTCCCAAAGTTACAAAAAAAAGAAAGGAATATCCTATACCCCATATCTGGGGAGTACAGAAGAAGATGGTACGTTGATAATTCTCAGAGAATAATTAATTCACACAGAATATTGAGGAAATAGCAGGCAAGAAAATTTACAATGCAAGCTGTTCATTCACAAGCCAGTCGCTCCAACAAAGGGAACCACCAGCCAAGATGAGTGCCCCAGCTCAGCTCTCCTGCCTTCAATTTAGTCAATTCCAAAATTCAAGCTGAAAATACCAACTGATTGAGATACAATAACAAATAAGAAACTAAAGGGGTCCACTTTCAAAGGCCTCAATTTACTTATTAGGTCAGTCCACTCCTTGTGATTGCTCAGGAAAGATGTTAGCCCCTTTCTGAGCAAGAGTCTAAAGCCTTTAAAAAAAAAAAGTCTAAAGCCAAAAGCAGCTCCAGGTGAAGAGAAAAGTATCAAATCAGGGAGGAGAGGAGCAGGGCCTTTCATTTCTGGCATAGCTACAATGTGCATCTGTGTAGAAGAGTGGAAGCCCTTCATGCTACCAACCCACACCCCTTCCCATGTCAGGAAGGGACAAAGAGGGTCCAGAGTCCCCACCCACAGGGGCTTCACTTACTCAAGAAAAGGAAACATTTCAAGGTTATTTAATCATTTTCCACAGATAGTGAATCCATATATTGCACTCTTCTGTTCAGCTGTGGGAAGATCAGTGCCATCAGATCTGGGAGGCCTGTCACCAGGGGCCAAAGGCAAGGATAGGGGTCCAGAGCACATAACCCTGAAATGTAGGGTCCCTTGGCAATAGGAAAAAGAAAAATAGAATCTAGGAGCCCACAGAATCTAGGAGCCAAAAGGAAAGACATTGTAGACATGCGTTTAAAATGTAAAACTTAATAGCCATCTGTAAAAGAATCCATAGTCTTTTTCTAGTCAAAGATGTCATGGAGAAGGTCTGACAGCTCCCACAGGCAGCATGGCATGGTTGGATCTTTCGGCCCATTTTCTAGATGTTTAGGGGAAGAGACAGTGGCCTATCAAGCCTACAAAATACAGGCAATATGTCCCATTCCATGCGAGACCATCTCCAGCTCTATCCAGAATCCAGGCATTGGCCCTTTCTGGAAAACCTACAGAATGTATGAACCAAGTCATTATGCAGATAAACGTTGTATTGAGAGGAGGGCCCAGCTGACTGGAGGACACCATCATCTCCAATAGAGAAAGTGAAAGAAGCTTGGAACTCTAGCTTAGAGATGTTCCCAAGCTGATTTGGTATGCAGAGAAAGATCCCTCTGTGCCACGACCCAAAGAGATTTTCTCTAAGGAACATTCAGAAAATTATCCTTTAATTGAACCCATGGGTACTTTGCACCCTTGAATTTATCTGACCTCATGCAGAGGCAGATCACCACATATGAAAAAGTTGTCCCAGCCTGTTTGAACAGTTCCCGGCATGTTTGAAGAGTAAGGCCATGAACTCATCCACCAGGCCTTTGGTGTCAAGGCCCCAGACCCACTGAGCTGCAGGACTCTTAAGAATTTGTACACACACTGTGGGCATAAAAACAGAGTGAGTCCAGAGGACTTGGAATTCCCAATGCCTCCAGGCAAGCCCTCATTCCTCATTCATTCCATCTCCACACCATTGCTGGGCCCCTCGGCTGCCTCCCTCACCAGTGTCACTCGCACTTCCAAACTTTTCAAGACAGATATACCCAAATTCTATGGGATTTATCTTAGGTCCTTTGCTATGTTCCATTTCCCAGTACATACTGCCATGGCTGCCCTTACAGCTAGCCTGAGTAGCCAATAAATATGCCCACAGCCCCTGTCTCAATGAAACTTTTAATACTGTCATTTTTTTTTAACAAGGAATAGGATGGATTCACCAAGGCCAAAGGAAAATCTATTCCTATTGTTCCCAAGACTTTCATATTTGGAAACCTAGACATAAAATCCAAATACTTTTCCTCTACGTAGTGGGTGGTGCTGTTTGGGGGATTTCTCTTCTTCATAGATTCAAGATGTGGAATTACTCCATGTGGATTAGTAATGTCTTGTTTTGGGGTTACACTTGATTATCATTGAGGCCTTACATTTAGGGTTCATTCCTGCATGTTCCAAGTTGAGGAAAACAATTGCCTGCCATTCTGTTTAAAATAGCAAAGTGTTCAAGCAGATCTAGGAAAGAAAGAGAGGGAAGAGAAAATAAATAAAGGTATCCCCTCAAAGAAGAGAAGGAAAAGGTTCTCACACATACCCACAATTCCCTACCCTGGATTTGGGGAGGAGGTCCACATGGTGAGGGGCTGAATCACAGGTTCATATCCTGGACCCAAGCACAAAATCTGTAAGACCCAAAGCAGGTGCCATCAATCCTTCCTGAGAACAAAGGGAAGGATTGCGTTCGACACCACTGTCTAGACCTGTGCTTGTTTGTCAGGGAGCAGGGGGAAGGAGAGAGGCTTGGACATTCCCACCTACCCATTCAGTCACTCCCCAATTCCTCCCTGGCTGAGTGCTCAGCCAGGGCCCAGGAGGCCAGAAACAGGCGTCTTGGGGTGTCCCAGGCAGGCTGGGTGAGGGAGGCAAAGTGTAAATACTGGTTTTGTTTTCAAGGTGCAAGGGTAGCAGGTGAGCTCAGCCCCCAGAGGAGAGAACAGCATTGGGGTCTGGGGTCAAGAGTGCCCAGTATTACCATGAGCCATAGATCTTGCAGTGCTGTGGGGAGGCCTATAGGCCAGGGAAAAAAGCCTGAGTATTCAGACTGGCCTGGCCATCCACCCCCCTTTGCCCCTACTGTGCCAGCAATGGAATGTTAAACTCTTGAAGGACCCAGGAGGGGGACTTGAGGCCAACCAAGCCCCAGTTCCTCCCAACTTCCTGTAATTGGGGGAGCTGTCATTCCAAATAGGGTTCAACCCTGCCCTTCCAACTGTTTCCTAACCTAATACAATCTTTTGCCTAGTGTCTGTCCTCAAGGATCATAGGTTCTGCTGGGCCCTCCCTTGTCAGCCCCTCTGGTGGCCCTTCCATTGTCCAGTCCCCAAAGGCCTGGTGTCTCCCTGATTTCCTGCAGGCCTCTAGCTTTTCTCCACCCACCCCCATTTTTCTTGTGCTTCTCTTGCCCCTCTGTAAAACTTCCAGAAGGGAGGGAAAGGAGTGAGCTAGCAATTTCCCATTAAAAAAGTAAAACCAGTGCTCCCTTCGGCAGCACATATACTAAAATTGGAACGATACAGAGAAGATGAGCATGGCCCCTGTGCAAGGCTGACACGCAAATTTGTGAAGCATTCATACTGCCAGGGTCTTAGGATACTCAAGCTGGCAGCATCTCTCCCTCAGCCCCTGCCAGTCCCAGACAGGGCATAAAAAGAAAGGAGCCGAAGCCCCACTTGCCCTCGATGCCAAAAAGGAAAAAAACGCAAAGCTTAAAAGTACTTTTCCCTTCAGTTTTATTTTTAATTTTAATAAAAGTTTACAAATGTAAAAAACAAAAAAACAAACAAACAAACAAACAAAAACCAGAAGTTAAACCCGGAAGTGATGGAGCCAGCCCAAACACTGCCCTCAAGGGCAAACGCTGGCCTACTTCTCCCTATTGGTTTATTTCACCCTGGCTGCCCCACTGGCCCCCATGGTTAGCCTGGATATGAGCTCCTCAGACCTTGCCTTGGCACCACCATTACCCTCTCCTGATTCATGGAGAAGTGCAGAGCCTGGAGGGGGCTTCAGCAGACAGAGGCAGATTCCACAAAGGGTTTCCCCATCAGAGTTTGGCTTGTTCCTCCCCACCTACCCTCCACTTTCCCTCCTGATGTCCATTTGTATCATAGCCCAAAGGGTGGGCCCAGGGCCCTAGGAAAGAACTGATCCCACCACATCAAGTCTTTCCTTTTCATAGCAGGTTTCCTGGTCCCCCACAGAGACTCCAGGACCCCCGACATCTTTACTAGTCAGATCCTTCACTCCTTTCACCCAGCACAGCTTCTGTCCCTTTTCCCTTCCCCAGATTTCCCTTTTCCCTTTGACTGACTGGCCTCTGCCTACTCAGCACTTTCTAAGCCCAAGACCTGGCTAAGAATTTGGCCTCAAGGTATACCTGGACAGTCTTTCGTAATTAATTACCCCCACTATGCCTTTGCCTTGAAGGGGCGTGGGGAGAGGACAACTTGGACCAGACCCCACTGCAGGACCCCTTCTATGGACCAAAGGGCCTGGCCTGGTCCATGCAGGGGAGCACCCAGGCAGAATAGTTCAAATGAAACTTGATGTGACATAAATCCTTCATGAGTGAGGAGTGGGGTGGCTAGCAGTGCATTCCCCAATGCATGCCCTGTGGCATCTCACCCAGGTCAACTGTGACCCCCAACTAAGAGTCTCCCTCAGACTCCCAAGGTGCTCCATGGCTCCCTAGTTCATCTGTATATGCACTGTGGGTCTCTTCCATTGCCCCCCTCTGCTTCATCTGTCTGCAGAAGGGGAAGTATGGGGACCCCTTACTGTCCCAGCCCCCCAGCCAGGTTCAGGGGCAGGGGGCCAGGAGGGGAGATGGCACTTTGGGGTCCTGGAGACAAACAGGGTTGAGGTGGGGTGGGTGGCACCAGTTTTGAGTCCTATGCAGAGATAGGGAGGGGACTGTTCCCTAGATTCAAGATCTATTTATCAGATCACAAAAGAGTGGGTTGGGGGGGACAAGGGGCAGGGTGGGGGTAGGGAAATGGGACAGACTGGCACATTATATGACATATAATTGCTCAGAAAAAAATATATCATAGAAATATAACAGTCCTGGTTCTGTGACTCCCCCTAGCCAGCCTTGCCACACCAAAGGCCAATCCAGTGAGATGGTGGGTGAGGAGGCAGGGTAAGGAAGGACTGTTCTGGGTCTCCATGGGGCTCCCCTCTATTCCACTGCTCCCCAGGAAAAGTCTTTTCTTTGCAAGTGTTAAGTTACCCCCAAAGGGAGCCCTGGACAGTGTCTGTCCTTTGCCTTGTGGGAGCAGTTCCCCAGGCCTCCTCCTTCACAAATCCCACAAAAGGTCATTTGGGCTCCAAAACTATTCGGTGGGTGGGCCTATCTTTCTCAGACCCCCCCACCCCGTTATCCCCCTCTCCCTCAAGAGTCCCAATCCAGAGCTCAGCAACCATCCAATACAGCCCTCAAATCTCAAGCCGAATCCACTGAGGGACTGAGAACAGGCCTGGCCTTAGGCAGATTTTTTTTTTACCCCCAGGAAAAGCAGAACCACACCAGGGTGCAGGGCAGGGTGGGCACAGCCGCTAAGCTAAAGTCTGGGCTAAGCTCAAGTCTATTGCCCCCTAGTCCCCAGCTGCAGAGAGAACCAAGGCTTTGACACCCCAAGACTCTTGAGACTCCCGAGACTTCGCTCCTGACAGGCTCTGCTGGCTTCCAGTCCAGTAGCCCTCTGCCACTGCACCCAGGACCCGTTGCAGTCCCCCCAGGAGCCCAACTGGCCCTAAGGTCCAGCAGCGGGTTGCCCTAGAGACCCACAGGGAAGGAGCCCCGTGAACCCTTGTCACACCCCCACCGCGTGCAGTTCGTGCTTTGTTGAATGCTGGGTGGAGGGTAGCAAAGGAGGAAGAGTGGCTGTTTCCATGGAAACACTGAAGCCCTTGAGGTCTGGAGTGAGGCAGGGGTGGGGGCGAAGGAGCCAAGACATGGAGGGTGGAGGGGTTGGAAAGTGGGTGCCAGGGCCAAGCCCTAGAAAGAAACCTCCCCTGCTCTGCAGGCCAAGAATGCTGGAAAGCGGCCCCCTGGAGTCCTAGCAAAAGGGGTCCCCATCACACCCACCTTCTCGGGCATCACAGTTCACAGAGGCCCTTGGGGGGTTGAGTAGTGGTCCCAGAGGCCCCAAGATGCTTGGGGACAGAGTGGGTGAGAGGGCTGCATTTGAGATGCAATGGGGGGGGGGGTTTGGCCACGCCCGCCCCTCAGCACCTGCAGAGCTCCAGCCCCCTGGCACTGGGCAGTTTCTCCCCATCAGGGCAGGGATGGAGGCCAAACGTACCCTGGGCAACACGGCCCCATCGCCTGCACACACACATCACCACCACACTCGTCTTTGCTGCCCTTGCCCCCACCCTTGCCTAATGGTCCTCAGCGTTTCCATGGCAACAGCCACCCCTCCCCTAACTACCTTTGCTACCCTCCACCCTAACATCCAACAAAACCCAAACAGCACGCGGTGGGGGCGGGACTGGGTTCCGGGGCTCCTCTCCTGTGGGTCTCCATGGCAACCCGCAGCTGGACAGTTGGGGACAGTTGGGCTTGGACTCCAAGGGGGCTGCAACGGGTCCTGGGTGCAGTGGCCAGAGGGCCACCGGACTGGAAGCCAGGCAGAGCTTGTGCCAGCCTTTCTCAGGAGTGAAGTTTCACGGTCTCAGCGTCCTGGGGTGTCAGAGCCTTAGTTCTCTCTGCAGCTGGGGACTAGGGGGCAATGGACTTGAGCTTGGCCCTCCTGTCGCTGTGTCCACCCTGCCCTGCACCCTGGTGTGGTTCTGCTCTTCCTTGGGGAAAATAAAAACTGCCTAAGGGCAGGCCTGTAATTCTCAGTCCCTCAGTGGATTCGACTTAAAATTTGAGGGCTGTTTAGGGTGGTTGCTGAGCTCTGGATTAGGACTCTTGAGGAACAGGGCGATAAATAGGGGGGTCTGAGAAAGATAGACCCGCCCACCATCTAGTTTTTGAGCCCTACTGGCCTTCTTTTGTGGGGTTTGCTGGAGGAGGAGGCCTGGGGAACTATTCCCATAAAGCAAAGGACAGACACTGCCCAGGGCTCTTTTTGGGGGTAATTTAACACTCGCAAAAAAAAAAAAAAAAAAAAAAGACTTTTCTTGGGGAGCAGTGGAAAGAGGGGAAACCCCATGGAAACCCAGAATAGTCCTTCCCTACCCTGCCTCCTCACCCACCATCTCACTGGATGGGCCTTGGGTGTGGCAAGGCTGCCTAGGGGGAGGCACAGAACCAAAACATTATATTTGTATATGATATGTATTTTCTGAGCAAACATGTCATATAATGTGCCAGTCTGTCCCATTCCCCTACCCTCACCCTGCCCCTTGCCCCCCCCAACCCACTCTTTTGTGATCTGACAAATAGATCTTGAATCTAGGAAACAGCCCCCTCCCTATCTCTGCATAGGACTCAAAACTGGTGCCACCCACCCCACCTCAACCCTGTCTGTCTCCAGGGCCCCAAAGTGCCATCTCCCCTCCTGGCCCCCTGCCCCTGAACCTGGCTGGGGGGCTGGGACAGTAAGGGGTCCCCATACTTCCCCTTCTGCAGACAGATGAAGCAGAGGGGGCAATGGAAGAGACCCATAGTGCATTTACAGATGAACTAGGGAGCCATGGAGCACCTTGGGAGTCTGAGGGAGACTCTTAGTTGGGGGTCACAGTTGACCTGGGTGAGATGCCACAGGGCATGCATTGAGAAATGCACTGCTAGCCACCCCACTCCTCACTCATGAAGGATTTATGTCATATCAAGTTTCATTTGAACTATTCTGCCTGGGTGCTCCCCTGCATGGACCAGGCCAGGCCCTTTGGTCCATAGAAGGGGTCCTGCAGTGGGGTCTGGTCCAAGTTGTCCTCTCCCCACGCCCCTTCAAGGCAAAGGCATAGTGGGGGTAATTAATTAACAAAGACTGTCTAGGTATACCTTGAGGCCAAATTCTTAGCCAGGCCTTGGGCTTAGAAAGTCCTGAGTAGGCGGAGTCCAGTCAGTCAAAGGGAAAAGGGAAATCTGGGGAAGGGAAAAGGGACAGAAGCTGTGCTGGGTGAAAGGAGTGAAGGATCTGACTAGTAAAGATGTCGGGGGTCCTGGAGTCTCTGTGGGGGACCAGGAAACCTGCTATGAAAAGGAAAGACTTGATGTGGTGGGATCAGTTCTTTCCTAGGGCCCTGGGCCCACCCTTTGGGCTATGATACAAATGGACATCAGGAGGGAAAGTGGAGGGTAGGTGGGGAGGAACAAGTTGAACTCTGATGGGGAAACCCTTTATGGAATCTGCCTCTGTCAGCTGAAGCCCCCTCCAGGCTCTGCACTTCTCCATGAATCAGGAGAGGGTAATGGTGGTGCCAAGGCAAGGTCTGAGGAGCTCATATCCAGGCTAACCATGGGGGCCAGCGGAGCAGCCAGTGTGGAATCAACCAATAGGGAGAAATAGGCCAGTGTTTGCCCTTGAGGGCAGTGTTTGGGCTGGCTCCATCACTTCCTGGTTAAACTTCTGATTTTGTTTTTTTTTTTACATTTGTAAACTTTGGTTTTCCCTTCAGTTTTATTTTTTAATTTTAATAAAAGTTCAAAAAAAAAAAAAAAGTTCAAGATCTGGGCCCGGAGAGATAGCACAGCGGCGTTTGCCTTGCAAGCAGCCGATCCAGGACCAAAGGTGGTTGGTTCGAATCCCGGTGTCTCATATGGTCCCCCGTGCCTGTCAGGAGCTATTTCTGAGCAGGCAGCCAGGAGTCACCCCTGAGCAATGCCCGGTGTGGCCCAAAAACCAAAAAAAAAAAAAAAAAAAAAGTTCAAGATCTTCTATGATCAATGTTTGCCCTTCTTTGGCATGGGGGATGAGCGGGGCTTCAGCTCCTTTCTTTTTATGCCCTGTCTGGGACTGGCAGGGTCTGAAGAGAGCTGCTGCCAGCTTGAGTGTCCTAAGGCCCTGGCAGTATGGATGCTTCACAAATTTGCGTGTCAGCCTTGCACAGGGGCCATGCTCATCTTCTCTGTATAGTTCCAATTTTAGTATATGTGCTGCCGAAGGGAGCACTGGTTTTGCTTTTTTAATGGGAAATTGCTAGCTCACTCCTTTCCCTCCCTTTTGGAAAGTTTTACAGAGGGGCAAGAGAAGCACAAGAAAAATGGGGGTGAATGGAGAAAAGCTAGAGGCCTGCAGGAAATCAGGGAGACACCAGGCCTTTGGGGACCAGATAATGGAAGGGCCACCAGAGGGGCTGACAAGGGAGGGTCCAGCACAACCTATGATCCTTGGGGACAGACACTAGGCAAAAGATTGTACTACATTAGGAAACAGTTGGAAGGGGCAGGGTTGAACCCTATTAGGAATGACAGCTCCCCCAATTACAGGAAGTTGGGGGGAACTGGGGCTTGGTTGGCCTCAAGTCCCCCTCCTGGGTCCTTCAAGAGTTTAACATCCGGGGCCGGGCGGTGGCGCTAAAGGTAAGGTGCCTGCCTTGCCTGCGCTAGCCGCGGTTCAATCCCCCGGTGTCCCATATGGTCCCCCAAGCCAGGAGCAACTTCTGAGCACGTAGCCAGGAGTAACCCCTGAGCGTCACCGGGTGTGGCCCAAAAACCAAAAAAAAAAAAAAAAAAAAAGAGTTTAACATCCCATTGCTGGCACAGTAGGGGCAAAGGGGGGTGGATGGCCAGGCCAGTCTGAATACTCAGGCTTTTTTCCCTGGCCTATAGGCCTCCCCACACCTCAAGGTCTATGGCCCATGGTAATACTGGGCACTCTTGACCCCAGACCCCAATGCTGTTCTCTCCTCTGGGGGCTGAGCTCACCTGCTACCCTTGCACCTTGAAAACAAAACCAGTATTTACACTTTGCCTCCCTCACCCAGCCTGCCTGGGACACCCCAAGACGCCTGTTTCTGGCCTCCTGGGCCCTGGCTGAGCACTCAGCCAGGGAGGAATTGGGGAGTGACTGAGTGGGTAGGTGGGAATGTCCAAGCCTTTCTCCTTCCCCCTGCTCCCTGACAAACAAGCACAGGTCTAGACAGTGGTGTCGAACGCAATCCTTCCCTTTGTTCTCAGGAAGGATTGATGGCACCTGCTTTGGGTCTTGCAGATTTTGTTCTTGGGTCCAGGATATAAACCTGTGATTCAGCCCCTCACCATGTGGACCTCCTCCCCAACCCTGGGGTATGGGATTGTGGGTGTGTGAGAGAATCTTTTCCGTTTCTTCTTTGAGGGGATACCTTCATTTCTTTTCTTCTCTCTCTCTTCCTTTCCTAGCTCTCCTTGAATAGTTTGCTGTTTTAAACCGAATGGCATGAACTTGTTTTCCTCAACTCAGAGATTCCTGTATGGAAAAAATCAATGTCTATATTTGCAGTAAAGTTTGTATTTAAAACAATGGACCCCGGTCCATGTAGAGTGTTCACACACACACCCACATGGACACACACATCCTCCTCCAAGTTGGAGATTGTAACCTAATGTCAGCCCCTCCAGTACTGGAACATGTAATTTCTCAAGCAGAATTTAGAAACTCCTGGCCAATGACAGAGGTAATTCCCCTGGCCCCAGTTAAAGAAAATAGGGGAGTGTCCCATCTCTTGTTACCCCACATTTAACCATTTTTCTGTACTAATGATTTTTGTTTTGGCCAAGGTGGATGACATATCTTTCACAGTAATTTTTGGGTGGAGTCTGAAGCTTCAGCAGGCAACGCGTCACGGCAAAGTTCTGTGCTGCAGGCTTTTTGGCCAAAATAAGGTGAAGATATAGCCTCGGCTGCCCCCCACAGCTTTCTCTCTCCTTCCTCCCCATCCCCAGGGTTATTTCTGGACACCTGCTCAGGGTCCCAGCAAGTGGTTCCAGAGAGGTGCAATTTAAAAGAGACCCCAGGTTTCCTTGCTCCTGCAAGGGGCTGGGAGGGGACTGGTGAACTTTCAACTTCCAGCAATTAGGAAGCAAATGCCTCTCAGGGGGTCGGAAGCTTCAGCAGGCAACAAGGGGAGGACATGACTCCATGTTCTCTTCACTTGTCCAAATCACAGACCAAAGTGGTGTCTTGGAAATACCCGCCCCCTCTTGACTATTTCTAAAACATGAAAGGGACACGTGTATCTCTTTTGTATATCTCAGATGTATTCTCTTAACATCTATAACTCTTTTCGAACATCCTCATATAATGACAATTTTGCTCACTGGATTTGTTATTTGATTGTTTGATTTTCCCCCTTTGAGATCTGTTTTATAAGCAATACTATACTCTGTATAGATTTCATGTTTGAACCAAGTTACGGGGAATGTTGGACTTTATTCGTCGGCCCCCAGATGCACCAACAATATATTGTGGCATTGCTTCTCTTTTGCATAGGCACATTAAAATGGGAAAATAATACATATGCAAACAAGTTCTTATCTAATAGAGATGGGAACACATATTTGGTAATGTAATTAGGCCTTTTACCCTGAACATTGGCATAATGATTTGGCTTAAGCCTCAGGAGAATGGGCATCGCCCACACACACCTGAACAATGGATACCATCTATGGAAACAACCACAATTGTCTATAACATTACCAGGATCCAAGCCTCTACCAGGGAAGACCTACACTGCTTTGGCATTGACTTACTCCAAAGAGCGCTCCCAACACCCAGACGATTCAGCAACAGTCTGCATGCAGGGCAGATCGCTCCACATTGAATGGTATGCTGAAACTAGAGGATGCTCCACATCAGCCTGACATCGATGAAAGAAATGCACAGAATCCAGAGTCTTTAAAGCTAAAGTGTGAAAAAGTTTCACTGGAACCTTGAGAATGACTCTAGTTGGATGGACTGGTATGCCTGGAACCCAGAGTCGGTCTTATGCCAATAAACTTCTGGAGTGAGGCCTTTTTGTAATCAGGTCAAGGATTTTTTTTCCATTTTCTCATTTTTCTGGACCTATGCAAACAACATTGCCACTACCACACCTTTACTATATTTTTTTACTCTTATCCTTCAAGGAAAATAAAATACAACTAACTGAACTTAAAAACAAATAACTGGGCCTGGAGAGATAGCACAGCGGTGTTTGCCTTGCAAGCAGCAGATCCAGGACCAAAGGTGGTTGGTTCGAATCCCGGTGTCCCATATGGTCCCCCGTGCCTGCCAGGAGCTATTTCTGAGCAGACAGCCAGGAGTAACCCCTGAGCACTGCCGGGTGTGGCCCAAAAACCCAAAAAGAAAAACAAAAACAACAAATAACTGTAGTAGAATGCCTGTCTCAAATACAGGTAGGGGATGGGAAAGGGGGAGGAGGGAGGGGGTAATGTTACACTGGTGAACGGGGGGGTGTTCTGGTTATGACTGTAACCCAACTATGGTCATGTTACTTAAATAAAAATATATTAAAAAAATAGAAAATAGGGGAGTGTGTGTGGGGGGTTAATACCCTCCATATTAGGCAAGAGACATCTACAAATCTCTTCCTGGCAACCTGGCTAGCCCTCTACTGTGTGATCCTCCATGCCCTCACAAAGTAGTCATTTTTGGGGCCATCATAATTTCTTGACTCAATTCCCAGGGTCACAGAGGAACCCCACCTGACATCCTGACCACTAAAAATGCTCTGAAGTCTGGGTGGTAGGGACGGTAAAAGTCTGCTTGTTTTGCTAGTGGGTTCACTGCTCCTTTGACCACAGAGACAACTTGGGGGTGAGGTGAACTGCGGCTACATCTCAACCTGACTCCTTCAGGTCAGCTGCAGGATTAAGGTAGAAGGCCTTAATCCATGGCCTGGGCTCCTTCAATGCTCTATCTATCCAACTTTCTTCCACAGCTATGAAATCACCCTGGTTCTAGAAGGAATTGAGGTGTGGCTCATCTCAATGGAGAGAATTAGAGCATCCAGCTCTTGGTAGCCAACCTGGGGCTGGATGCCCCCCCCCCCCAACTAAGCCTTGGAGATGACTGGGCTGGGGGTGGGAAGCGCATCATGATTATATCTAGTGCTGGTATTTTTAGTGCTAACTGGATCCTTCAAACCTGGTCAGAGGGAGGGTCAAGGAAATATTCTTCGAGTATCTGGAGTAAGCCTTGGCCCCTGAGCACAGAGCCAGGAGCATGACCAGAGCACAGCCAGGTATAGCCCCCAGATGAAAGGAAAGAAAAAGAAACATGCAATGCATGACCAGCCTAGATCTTTATCTCAGACCTACCCCCACTCATTTGAGAAATAAAGATGGGGATCCCATCTCTTGATAAGACGGATGGTAACTTCTCTGATACCCAGTTCACTTGGTCTTTCAATCTTGACAAAGATTGGAAAAGAAGAGGAGGCCTAATAGACCCAGCATTTCCTCTGTCACCTGTGCCCAAAGAGACAGTATGAGCCTTGGTTCAGGGAGAAAGTTCAGGGATCATGCTATAAACCAGGAAGAATAAACTTCAGGGATCAATTTTAGGAATAAAGGCCAGACAAAAATCTACGAGGATGGCCTTCTTGGTTCCTTTAATCTGAGGGCCTAGCCCAAGGTTCAGAACATCAGAAGTAACTGGAAATTCAGCCAAATTGCTACTTGCCCATGAGCTGAATGAGTACCAGAGTGTTGGCTGATCCTATCCTTTCCAGGAAAAGGGGGAGAGATGCCTGCTCTCCTGGATGAGTGGGTGAATGTGCCTGTCCCAGCAGGTGCACACACACTGCTTCTTCCCCACCCTGCTTTGGTTCTAGCCTTACACTTGCCCTCCCTCCTCTAGCATCCCTGCTACTCCCACCTCTCTGTCTTTGGTCAGGCACCAAGAGTCACATAGGAGTTGAGTGTCAGAAGCCATGATGGCCATCTCATTCATTGAGCATACTCTTCCTCTCTTGTTCATTCTCTGCATTTAGATCCACATAATTGGGAAATATGTAACCACTGACTTGAACACTCTGAGGGAAAAGAAGAGTTGGGATTTCTATTCATCATTGTCTTCTCACAAAGGGAATGGGGCAAATGAAGCCTCCTCATCCCAAGCCCAAATGTTTTCTGGAATTCTGTTCTGCAAACATCACCCCACCAACACAATTCCAGATCTCATTCATCCTGACTGTATGTAGCAGGTTGGCCAAGAAATCAGTGAAAGTGCTGGAAGCAAGCAAGAGCCGCTGCATCCCATCTCCCTAGGTAACTTGCCTTAATGTAAGACTAGAAAGAGCCTCTGGAGAGGGCATCTTCTCTCTAGGGGCAGGCTTGAGGCCATAGTCTGCCCATTCTCCAGTCTTTTGGGGTTCAGTCAAGGGGACCCTGCCTCTTCCTGCCCTTCTTCCCTGATTGCAGTAGAGCTTTCCCCCCAGCCCTTCCCAAACCTCACATTGAAAGATGGTCAACGTGTCCTCTTCTATGCAGCTAATCGGCAGGAAGTGCAGGATTCGGTCCCGTATCTTCATGATGTATTCAATGGTGTCCAGGAGAGAGTTCAAGAGTCAGTCCAGCTCAGGGGCTGAGAGACTGGGAATCAGAGAGGGATTTGGAGGAAAGTTGGAGGTTGGGAAGAACTTGGGTTCAAATTCTTGCCCTGCATCCAAGACTCCAGGCAGTCAGGATCCAGGGATTGTTGATTTAAATATTAATTATATCGCCCTTGGTGGTGCATGGAGTCTGCCTGGTGCCTGATGCCCCTTTAGGCAAGCGCATCTGAGAGTTCAGGATAATGGGGAAGGGCGAGAAAATTATCCACAGCAGTCAGATTTCAGGAGACATTAGGCCCTAACTGCCATGTGCTTATCTCAGCATGGCATCTAAGCTAAACAGCCTCTTTCCTGCTCCTGCATCTATCCTGTCTCTCTCATCTCTCCATGCTGAGTCTTTTCTCTCTCAGCCTCTGTTGCTGAATCTTTCTCCTGCCCTTACCCAGACTGCCCCTTAAATTACCAACCAGAACCCTCCCAGTTATGGTGGGTCTCCCTTATTCAGGTGAGATAGCCAGGAAGTTGGGAGCAAGTGTAACAGGTGACAATGACTTTCTGCTTCCTTCACTGACAATTAGGACTTGTTCTATTGGGGGATGTCTGGAAATACTGGCTCTATGCAGGATGACTGCATAGCCCACAAATCTGGGTAATGACCGAGCCTCCTAACGTCCACCTGACTCCCCAGGGCTGTCAGGAAAAAGCAAAAGATGTCATCAGAGTCTGTGTAAAAAGACTTGCCTGTTGGTTCAGGAGTTGCTTTTGCAAATAAGCCTTGCTGCCCACCCCATGCCTCCTTATTCCCTCACTATCCCCACTGCTTCCTACAGCTCAGGAAAGGGCCAATATTCATCTGTCCAATGACTTAGTTGTTCCCTCACACCACCTGACTGCTGGACAGACAGATGGGTGTGAGAGAGAGAGACCCTCCATGATCATGGGGTTCCCAGACTAGAACCTTTGTGGTGGCATCCACCTGCTTTCAAAAGACTTGCACGTCCCCTCATCAAAATGCAGGCAGTTCCCCTCAGTACAGTCCTCTCAGATTTTGCCTCTATACCTGCCTGTCTCCTCTGCCCTCCCCCACCCTCATAGTTTAACACCTTTCTCCTCAACGTGTTCTATCCTTATACTGCTATTTTTATTTCCATATTCCAGAATCTTTCTCCCAATTTCCCACCAGCAGCAGAACTCCTGTTCAGCTCTCTCTCTCCCTTAACATACACACATGACTGAGCTCAGTGCAGGGCCAGTCTGAGTTTTCAAGAAGGATAAAGATGGTCCAGAGTGAACGCAGAATGTCCAGTGCCTCTGTGCCCCCCTGACCATGCCTCTCAACTGCAAGCAATGGCCTCTGGGAGGACGAGGCTCTGGATGCAACAGGTCCTTGAAGATAATGTCTAGCTCATCCAGGACCCGTTATATTTGCATGATGTATTTTTTTCTGCGTAAACATCTGCCATGTAATGTGCCAGTCTGTCCAATTTTCTCTGCCTTCACCTGACCCTTGGCCCCCCACCCCAATTTACTCTTTTGTGATCTGACAAACAGCTCTTGAAACCAGAGAATGGGCCCCCTCCCTATATCTTCAAAGTACCAAAACAGGTGCCAACCACCCATCTCACCCCTGCCTGGGAACAGGATCTGGGATGGTGAGGCCCCATATTTTCCAGCCTGGATTATTCCCAAAGAGCAGCAGTAAGGCCCTTGCAGAAAGTCCTGGCCACGACCCAGCAGCTCCGGGGTGGTCATCCAGGAACCGTTATATTTGCATGATGTATTTTTTGCTGTGTAAACATCTGCCATGTAATGTGCCAGTCTGTCCAATTTTCTCTGCCTTCACCTGACCCTTCGCCCCCCACCCCAATTTACTCTTTTGTGATCTGACAAACAGCTCTTGAAACCAGAGAATGGGCCCCCTTCCTATATCTTCAAAGTACCAAAACAGGTGCCAATCACCCACCTCACCCCTGCCTGTCTCCAGAGCCCCTAAGTGTGGCACCTTGCCTCCTGTTTCCCTCCCCCTCCTTGGGAGTCTGGGGGAAACCCTAAGTTGGGGGTCATGGTTGGATTGGGTAAGATGCTACAGGGTGCATTGAAAAATAGTCATGTTGGGGCCGGAGAGATAGCATGGAGGTAAGGCGTTTGCCTTTCATGCAGGAGGTCATCGGTTCAAATCCCGGCGTCCTATATGGGCCCGGTGCCTGCCAGGAGCAATTTCTGAGTCTGGAGCCAGGAATAACCCCTGAGCACTGCCGGGTGTGACCCAAAAACCACAAAAAAAAAAAAAAAAAAAAGAAAAACAGTCATGCTTACACCCCACTCCTCACTCATGTAGGATTTCTGTCATATCAAGTTTCATTTTAACTCTCAGCCTGGGTTCTCTTGTCCATGGACCAAGTCAGGCCCTTTGGTCTGTAGAAGGGGTCCTGCAGCGGGGCCTAACCCACCAACTCTCCTATGTTTGGTTCAAGTTGTCCTTTTTCCAACCCTCCTCAAAGGCCAAGGCCTATAGTGGGGGTAATAACCAAAGACCAGGTATACCTGAGGTCAAATTCTCAGCCAGGCCTTGGGCCTAGAGAGTGCTGAGTAGGTGGAGGCCAGTACGTCAAAAGGAAAAGGGAAACTCTAGGGAAGGGAAAGGGGTACTGAAGCTGTGCTGGGTGGAGATAGTGAATGATGTGATTAGTAAAGATGTGGAGGGTCCTGCTGTCTCTGTGGGGGACCAGGAGCCCTGCTGTGAGCAGTAAAGACTTGATATGGTGAGATCAATTCTTTCCTGGGCCCACCATCTGTTGCACTAATGGCCTTCCAGAAGACAAAAGTGGAAGGGAGGTGGGGAGGAGAAAGAAGAACTCTGATGGGGAAACCCTTTATGGGATCTGCCTCTGTCTGCTGAAGCCCCTTCCAGCCACTGCACTCCTTCATGAATCAGGAGCAGGCATGTACGTGCCAAGGTCTGGGGATCCCATATACAGTCTAACTATGGAAGCCAGTGGTACAGCCAGGGTGGAATCAATTGAGAGAAATAGACCAGGGTTTGCCCTTGAGTAAGTGTTTGGGCCTGGCTCCATCACTTCTGGGTTTAACTCCTTTTTTCTTTTTTTTAACCAGAAATAGCTAGCTCACTCCTTTCCCTCTCTTTGTAAGTTTTATAGATAGGCAAGAGATGCACAGGAAAAGTGGAGGTGGGAGGGAGGAAAACTATAGGCCTGCAGGAAATGGAGAGATACCATGCCTTTGAGACTGGATGATGGAAAGGCTACCCAGCCCAAGCTATGACCCTTGGGACAGACACTAGGCAAAAACTTGGACTAGGGAAGGAGACAGTGGGAAGAGATTGGGGGGGGTGGAACCAAGAGGAGTTGGGGGGACCTGGGGCTTGGTTGGCCTGATGTCCCCTTTGTGGGCCCTTCAGCAGTTCAGCATCCCATTCCTGGCACAATAGGATGAAGGGGGTGGCTGGGCCAGTCTGAATACTCAGCCTTTTCCCTGGCCTATAGCCCTCGCCCCATTACTGCAAGGTCTATGGCCCATGGTAATGCTGGGCACTCTTGACGCCCAGACCCTCAATGCTGTTCTCTCCTGGGGGCTGGGGTCACCTGCTACCCTTGCACCTTTAAAAAAGAACCAATATATACTTATACTTTGCCTCCCTCACCCAGCCTGCCTGGGACCTCAATCTCTCTGTCCATCAGTCAGATGGAATGTGGGAACAGTCAAGTCACTGGACAAATGGCAATGCTGGCCCTTTCCTGAACTGTGGGATTCAAGACCCTTGGAAAGCAGTGGGGGGACAGTGTAGGTATGAGGAGGCATGAGGTGGGCAGCAGGGCAGGCTCAGGGCTGTGATGGTGGTGAGGGGGCAGGGAGGGCTTCTTTGGGTCTCCATTGGGCTTCCCTCTTCCCAACTGCTCCCCAGAAAAAGTCTTCTTTGCAAGTGTTAAGTTTCTCCCAAAGGGAACCCTGGGCAGTGTCTGTCTTTTGCTTTGTGGGAGAGGTCATCTGGCCTTCTGCTTCCCCAAACCCCACAAAAGAATGTCACTTAACGTTGTTTCTATTGAGTTTATCAAAAACTTCTATTTTTTTTTTTTGGTCACACCCAGCAGCGCTCAGGAGTTACTCCTAGCTCTAAGCTCAGAAATCTCTCTTGGCAGGCTTGGGGGACTATATGGGATGCTGGGATTTGAACCACTGTCCTTCTGCTTGCAAGGAAAATGCCCTACCTCCATGCTATCTCTCCAGCCAAAGATTTCTATTTTTTAATAATTTTTATTTTGACCAAAGTGGATCACAGTAATATTTTAAGTACATATCAACATTGAATCAGAGGAATTCATTCCATCACCAAAGTTGGTGTCCTCCACCCCTGTTTCCCAACTTGCATCCCATATGCCCCACCCTTACCCCTCGGGCTGCTAGTATATGTGGTCCCCTCTGTGTCTAGCTAACTACTTAGTGATCATACAACTGTTTGGTCCTGGTACCCTCCATTATTTACCCCTCAATTTGAGAGGCGGAACTAGATGGTTCAAGTTATGTGGTTCTGTTTGAAGAAAAGAAAATCAATAAAATAGGGTCAAAATCAAATAAGCTGAAAATGGGCAGAGTCTTTTTAAGGGGTCTCAACATAAGTTTGAGAGAAGGGAAAAAGGAAGAGAAACACCACAATACAAAAAGAGGTATCAAACAAAAAATCCAATGAGCACTACAGCAATAAAGATAAGCACCACATAATAACCACAGTCCTGAAATAAAAACAAAACAGAGTGCAAAAAAAAAAAAAGGAAACAACAACAGTATCAAAACCAAAAAAACCTAAATAAATAAAAAAGATTGTCTTGTGCTTTTTTTTTCCTGCATAGGCACAGTAAATATTGGGGACATTAGAAAGGGAATTCCCTTGGCCTAAGTGATACAGGGTTTCTTCACCCTTGAAGTATATTGTCACGGGAATAACTACAGACTCCTTGCATGTTCATTTACTCTTCCCTAGGTGCTTCTGTGATGTATGGAAGACTTCTGCTCCATCATGGGTGATAAAATCAGACCTCTGTATCCAGAGATCTTGGTATCTGTACAGGTCAAGGAATGGAGCTTATGATGAAGTCTTTCTTTGTGGTTCTAGAAGTTCTGTTCCTTCATTGTTGTTTTAATTTGTCTTCTGTAATTGGTGGTCTTGGTCATTGTGCTGATCCTAGGATGGAGTCTGGGATAGTGTATTTCATTATGTCTCCAGAAGACCTGTTCAGTTGTAATTATCTCGGTCAGACCTCTGGAATTAGACATTTGTGATCTGTGTGGTTGTACAGATGGTAGGCCAAAACTGAGACTAGGGCTTTTTTATTGGTTCCAGGATACATTCTGCCCAGTCATGGTTGTCACAGTCAGTCATCCATAGTGATCTTGGCTTTTGCACAGATCAAAGGATGAGAAGTCTTCTGATTCTGTCTTATCATTAGATGGTGAGGTAAGACAACCTGCTCTTTGATCAAGTTGTTCCCATTTCCTCATTGTCAGGATATGTTTATCTGTTCTCTTTCTTTGAGTTTTTTTTTCCATTGTATGATCATTTGCTTTAAGGCTCTTTCCAATCTCTTATATTTTATGGAGTTGTAATGCACCTTATATTCCAGCTCACTGGTTCTATCTTCAGCTGCTGTTTCTCATTTGGAGAAGCTTTCCACTGAGGTTTTAATTTCATTTGCTACGTTTTTTTCAGACCTGTTATTTCAGTTTGGAGTTTTTTGATTTCTATCTTCATATCCTCTCGATTCTTATTTGTGGTCTGTTCAGCTTGATCTATGCTTTCTTTGAGTTCTATGTACATCCTTCATATTTCTTCTCCAAACTCTATCTGAGAAGCTAACTAGGTCGTTGGCAATCTTGGGGTCATCGAAGATGTCGATTTTATTCTCTATGCATGGTGTTGGCCTGCGTTGTTTTCCCATTGTTACACTTGTTGCGTGGTATTTTCTATATGTTATGGTGGGGTTCATTGGTTAGAAGATGTGTGAGGCTGCGAAGTGAAATGGAGAGGACAGACTTCTCTGGATCCTCCCTCCTTAGGCATTGCCAGTTCACCAGCTTATGTAGACTCTTCTGGATGGAGTTGGTCTCCAAAGCCACAGCTGATGGTCAAGTTGCACCCTCTTGCAATGGCGTTCCACAGCAATCGACTAGAGAAGGGAACAGTCAATATTATTTATTTCAAATATGCTTCTTGTGGGGTGTGAGGAACTGACTAGTTCCGCTTGTGTTCAGTTTCTCCAACAAACAGCAGGAACACCACATCAATGGATCTTTGCTCTGACCAGTTTGGGACCATCCATGAGTACCATTGGGCCTCTCAATATTTCATGGAAGTTCCCCATTTAAGAGAAGAGAACTGACTTATGCTAATGTCCTTTGGAGTTGACAACATGTTAGAGTAAATGCATGACAACAATAGTACAATGTAGCTAAGAATATGCTTTTTTCTATACATGAATTGGTATCATGATCTCTTGAGTTTTGAGCAGGATTAGTTTGATGTTTTCTAGAAGTCTCTAGAAGTCACTAAAACATTAAGAGGCAATATATATATATATATTTTTTGGTTTTTGGGCCACACCCAGTAACGCTCAGGGGTTACTCCTGGCTATGTGCTCAGAAGTTGCTCCTGGCTTGGGGGACCATATAGGACACCGGGGATCGAACCGAGGTCCGTCCAAGGCTAGCGCAGGCAAGGCAGGCACCTTACCTTTAGCGCCACCGCCTGGCCCCAAGAGGCAATATTGACTCAATTTCCTTTTTTTTTTTTTTTTTTTTTTTTTTTGGTATTGGCAAAACTATTATATCTGGGTTGAAACCTAGTAAAGATATAGATCTGAGTCCCTTGATAATCTCTGAAATCAGTTGCAAGTAGGAGATAACTGAGCAAGACTGTTTGTTATGTAAACACACCCGTTCCAAAGGTCCTGCTTGTTGCATCAACACCACTGTGGGGGTTTCTATTGTAGGGAAGATTAACAGAAATACCTTTTCTCCTGGGATGAATCTTAAGAGAAATTATTTTTGTAATCTGCTCAAGAAGATGTCCAATTCATTTGTTAAATTTGTTAAATTTCTCGGGCTATCTAAAGCAGGATCACCTTCCAAAGTTTTAAACAGATTAGACAACTCTGCATTCGGGATTCCTAGCACGAGGCGGAGCCAATTTACGTCACCTAAAAGTCTCTGAAAATCATTAAGCGTTCTGAGGTTTCCTTTTTTGATAGAAATTTTTTGTGGACGTATTGACGTTTGGTCCAAAATAAAACCCAAACAGCCTATCAACCTTCCCAGAAGAAAAGAAGAACCGGGTACTGAGAGATGCCTATGGCGTCTCTATAGACACTTATCCATGTCTGCTCTCCCACATCTGGGTCTGATGGACATGCCTTGTCTAGATTGGTCTTGACCTCTTTAAATTATGTTACTTGTGTGATGCCAAATATGTTTCCTTTGCTATCTATTTCTTGAGGCTAACCGAACAATGTTCATGGTGTCAGTAACTATAAAAACTCTACGGATCTCAAGCTCAGGGCCTAACCTACAATCCTGCTGGTCAGGAGTGGTTGGATCCCAGCATGCTGTCTTAATAAAACCCTGTTTTGTGACTTGCATTGCCAAGTCTCTTAGTCTTATCGCTGAGTTGTTAGCACAAAACTAGCAATACCTTGTTTTGTTTTGGGGCCACACCCAGTCTCACTCAGATTACTCTTGGCTTTGTGCTCAGAAATAGCCCCTGGCTTGGGGGACCATATGGGCCACTGGGGGATGGAACCAAGGTCCATCCTGGGTCAGCCACGTGCCAGGTAAACGCCCTACCGCTACGCTGTGGGTATCCTCTCCCCCAGCTTCTTATTTATCCCACCTGAATGATCAGAACTTCCCACACCTGGAATGGGTGGGTAGAAGAGTCTGCATGGGAGAGGGGGGGGGGATAAGAAGGGAGAGTTAGAGAAGTGTTTGAGAGGCAGCATCATCAGAGATTCAGCATCCGATTCAGTCTCACTAATTCAACATCAGATTCAGCATTAGCAATTGAGCATCATCAAAGAAGCAGCAGCAGTAGCATCACCAAAGGGAGTTAGTCAGCCTGGAGCCAGTTAGGAAGCCTGGAAAAAGCAGCTGAGAGGAAGTCAGAGGCCGAGAGAGCCAGAAGAAGTAGAGAAGTAGCTGCTACAAAAAGACTTGGTATAAGAGGCCATGTGAGGAGGTGTGCATGGTGGTAGGGACTGAGAAATAAAGCTGGCTGACTCCTGGAACTTCATCTGACTGCTTTGTAAATCTCTCCGCCCTCACCCTGCAACCTTCAGACCTACCAGACCATAGGGGCTGCTGGAGCCGGGTCAAGCCCAGAGAGACCTCACCATCCCCACACCAACAGATAGGACTATATTAAGCTGAGAAGCTTCTGCACCTCAAAGAAAATAGTGCCTAGGATAAAAGAGCCATCCACTGAGTGAAAGAAACTATTCACCCAATACCCATCAGATAAGGGGCTTATATTCAATATATAAAAGTCACTGACAGAACTTTACAAGGAAAAAAAAATATCTAATCGCATAAAAAAAAAATGGGGAGAAGAAATAAACTGACACTTTGTCAAAGAAGAAATACAAATGGCCAAAAGACACATTAAAAAAAAAATACTCCACACCACTAATCAGCAGGGAGATGCAAATCAAAACGACTATGAGGTAGCATCTCATGCCACAGAGATTGGCACACATCACAAAGAATGAGAACAAGCAGTGCTGGAGGGTATGTGGAAAGAAAGGAATTCTTATTTGGTGCTTGTAGGAATGCCATCTAATCCAGCATTTATGGAACACGATATGGAGATTCCTCAAAAAACTGGAAATTGAGCTCCCATATGATCCTGCTATACCACTCCTAGGGATATACCATAGGAACACAAAAATACAGTCCAAAAATCATTTCCTTACACCTATATTAATTGCAGTGCTATTTACAATAGCCAGACTCTGGAAACAACCAAGATTCCCTTCAACAGAGGAATGACTAAAGAAACTGTGGTACATATACACAATGGAATATTACGCAGTCATCAAGAGAAATGAGTCATGAAAATTTCTTATACATGGATGTACATTGAATCTATTATGCTGAGTGAAATAAGTCAGAGGGAGAGAGATAGGCACAGAATAGTCTCACTCATCTATGTTTTTTTTTAAAAGTAAGACATTATTGTAAGAATCCCAAAGACAATAGAGTTAAGAGACAGAAGGACCAGCTCACAACATGAAGCTCACCATAAAGAGTGGTGAATGCTGTTAGAGAAATAACTACACTAACAACTAGCATGGGGCTGGGCGGTGGCGCTAGAGGTAAGGTGCCTGCCTTGCCTGCGCTAGCCTTGGACGGACCGCGGTTCGATCCCCCGGTGTCCCATATGGTCCCCCAAGCCAGGAGCAACTTCTGAGCACATAGCCAGGAGTAACCCCTGAGCGTTACTGGGTGTGGCCCAAAAAAAAAAAACAAACTAGCATGACAATGTTAATGAATTAGAGAAGTAGAATGCCTGTTTCGAATACAGGCAGGAGATGGGGAGGAGGCAGATTGGGGTATCAGTGGTGGGAATGTTGTACTGGTGAAGGGGGGTGTTCTGTTTATGACTGAAACCCAACTACAATCATGCTTGTAATTATGGTGCTTAAATATTTTTATAAAAATAAAATAGAGAGAAATACACCTGAAACAAAGTTAAGACGCAGGAGGTTCTTAAAAATCAGATTTTCTTGGGCCTTGCTAGCTTCTGTTCTCCATCTACTTTTGTTCTTATTTCCTATCACCAAATTGTCCAGATGTGGATAAGTTGTGGACTTCTTCCAGGCCTTGTGAGCTGGCCACGTGGCTGTAGCTCCACGGAACCCCACGCCCCACAGGCAGTCCTAATTGGAACCTTGTGCACCTGCAGCCTCTTGCCTGCTTGGGAGCTCCCCCACTGAACCCCCAGTCCTGTGGTCAGGAGCTGCAGTGTCCTTCATGCCTGTCCAAAAGGAGGGAGCTTTCCAGGGCATTTCGCTAAGAAAGTGGTCAGTCACTGCCACTGCTGCCACCTCTCCTCCCCTCTGGGCAGCAGTGTTTGAAAGCATAGCTCTTTGCAGCACTGGCCATGCATCTGGGAGTTTAAGGCATGGTGGTCTTAACCTAAATGTCCTTTAATTCCAAAGCCAGAATCCTGTTGGGAACTGAAGGTCGTCATCTAGATGTCAGTCCGCCCTCAATAAAGTCTTGTTTCTTGTCTTTTCCCAATCAGTGGCTTCTATAAGTCTGCAAATTGGGAGGCCAAGAATTTTTTGCAGAAAAGTTGCAGTCCTAGGCCTCTGAGAGGGGTGCTCCAAGCTTCCAGCTCCCCTCCTTCACTGCCCCTTCATCCCCAAGAAGGGGACACTGCCATGTTTAGAAAGGCATCACATGGCCTTTTCAATTGAAGCCTCATCCACTCCCTGGGACTTCTCCACTATGTGTGTTCTCTGATGTGCAATGAAATTTGACCTCTAACTGAAACCTCACCCACATTCCCTGCAAAAATGGGGCTTCTCTCCTGTGTGTGTACTTTGGTGAATGTTGAGTTGTGACTTCTGACTGAAGATTCTCCTACACTCACTGCAAACATAGGGCTTCTCCCCTGTGTGTGTCCTCTGGTGTTTGATGAGACTTGACCTCCAAATGAAGGCCAGCTCAGACTCCAGGCAAGTATAAGGCTTCTCCCTTGTGTGTGTCTTTTAGTGTGTAATGAGATTTGACCTCTGATCGAAGCCTCACCCACACTTGTTGCAAATATGGGGCTTCTCCCGTGTGTGTGTGTGTGTGTGTGTGTGTGTGTGTGTGTGTGTGTGTGTGTGTGTGTATGTGTGTGTGTGTGTGTGTGTGTTCTCTGGAGTCTGATGAGACTTAATAATCCCACTGAAGCTTAACCCACATTCCCTGCAAAGAGAGGCCTTTTCCCCTGTGTGTGTCCTCTGGTATGCAATGAGAGCTGACCAATCACAAAAGCCTCACCCACACTCTGAGCAGGGCTTCTCCCCTTTGTGTGTCCTCTGGTGTTTGATGAGACTTGAACTCTCACTGAAGCCTCACCCACCACTCCTTGCAAGCATAGGTCTTCTCTCTTGTATGTATCTTATGTGTTTGATGAGATTTGAACTCTACAGCTTCCCCCACACTCCCTGCAAACATGAGGCTTTTTCCCCGTGTGTGTCCTCTGATGTTTGTTGAGTTCTGACCCCTTACTAAAGAATCGCCCACACTCTTTGCAAACATGGGAATTTTCCCCTGTTTGAGTCCTCTTGCTTATAATAAGAGTTGAAACATCAGTGAAGCCTGACCAGGCTTTACATACTTGCCTCTTAAAATTCTTGGAATTTTCTTTTTTGGTTTTTGGGCCACACCCAGCAGTGCTCAGGGGTTACTCCTGGCTGTCTGCTCAGAAATAGCTCCTGGCAGGCACGGGGGACTATATGGGACACCGGGATTCGAACCAACCACCTTTGGTCCTGGATCGGCTGCTTGCAAGGCAAACACCGCTGTGCTATCTCTCCGGGCCCAAATTCTTGGAATTTCTATACATGCAACTACTCTGCCTGTGTCCTTTGGATTTTGGGGGGGCCTGTGTTAGTTTCTTCTTCCACTGGCATCTCATGTTTATTAGAGCTCCCTATATGTCTGCTAGATAGGCTAGAAAAAGCTCTTCAAATTCTTGTATGCCTTCTTATCCAAAGGTATGGATCATTTTCTCTGCTTTTGACTTTCAAGTTTGTCATTCCTTGGTTCGTCAAATTTGTCATCATGTCATCAGCATGGTGATGACATTGGTTCTGATCACATGGACAAGAATTCTCTGTTTGATGATGCTTTCTTACAGATATTCCTGAGAGGACCTGAAAGGGATGACAATGTTTTATGTGATTACTGAGGAATTTGTGACGGTGAAGGCGACAGAGAAGAAACATGGATGAATTTCTGGTTTTGGTTTTGGGAACAGGATCTGAGATGGTGAGGCCCCATATTTTTCAGCCTGGATTATTCCCAAAGAGCAGCAGTAAGGCCCTTGCAGAAAGACTTGGCCACGACCCAGCAGCTCCGGGGTGGTCAGATAAGCCCTTAACAGAAGGCAGAGAGAAAAATCATCACTTTGATGTCCCTTTCACCTGAGTGTACTCCTGAAACTGTCTCTCTGAGTACTGATGGAGTCCCAATGGTGTTACCAACTCAGGATATGGCAATGTAGAAACCCTACATTGCTCCTAAGCTAACTTTTTGTTTTGGTTTTGGTTTTGGTTTGGTTTTTGGGCCACACCCGGCGGTTACTCCTGGCTGTCTGCTCAGAAATAGCTCCTGGCAGGCAAGGGGACCATATGGGACACCGGGATTCGAACCAACTACCTTTGGTCCTGGATCGGCTGCTTGCAAGGCAAACACCGCTGTGCTATCTCTCCGGGCCCCTAAGCTAACCTTTTAAGCTTTAAACCTCCTTCAGCTGCTCTACATCTATCCTGTCTCTTATCTGAGTGCACTCAGGATGAGCCTTAACAGAATAGCCTTTAACATCTGAGTTATGTATCTTGTGTTATTCAAATTATGTATCCCTTTTATTTGCTTCCTGGAGCTGTACATCCAGCTATGACACTTGAACATGCTTGGCGATGGCATATATACCCTCACTCCCCTAGACTCAAGGTTAAACCCAAACTGCTGTGACAGGAGAGGCTTGACCCCGGCATGCTGACTTAATAAACTCCGTTTTGTGACTTGCACTGCCGAGTGGTCTCTTTGTTCTATCACTGGGTTGCTAACTCCGAACCCTACAGAGAAATATATTATGTTTCAGGAAGGAGATCCAACACCATGACATTGTAATTCTCTCCAAGCTAATTTGAAAATTGTATTTTGATTCTGGGAAAAACACTAACAGTTTTTGTTGAACCGGGTATGTTGATCCCAACGTTCATTTGAGCAATTTACATTGAAAATGAGGAGGGAGAGAAGAGGAGATGGGGGAGGGAGAGACAGAGAGAGACAGAGAGACAGAGAGAGAAAGGACACTAATAGGAAGACCCAGTTCCCAACCAGATCTTAAGCCTCTTCAACCTCCTTAACCAAACATGTTTATTTGACTCATGTGTGGTCAAGTGAACCAAATAAATTAGAAAGCCAAGTAAGAGGCCAAGCCAGAGCAGTGGCACAAATGATAAAGTATCCACCTTGCCTGGGCTAGCCAAGGATGGACCGCAGTTTGATCCTCCCAGCATCACATATGGTCCCCCAAGCCAGGATTGATTTCTGAGCACATAGCCAGGAGTAACCCCTGAGCATCACCGGGTGTGGCTCAAAAACAAAAAAAGGGTAAAAATAAAAAGAGGCCAATTCTAAGGTGTAATTAGTAGTTGATAAAGTTACCAAACTAAACTAGTAAAAAAAAAAAAAAAAACCCTGATTCAGTTTATAAATGGTCTTGGGCCATTGGAATAATCATATACAAAAACGTCTAATGCTGACTTTGTACCTAAGATATGTGATAAAGAAATAAGTTTTACATTTTTATTTTATTTTAAATCAATTTTAATTGACTCATCATGAGATACAGTTATCAAGTTGTTCATGAGTGAATTTCAGTTATATAATGCTATATAACACTCATCCCTTCACCAGTGCACATTTTTTGCCACCAATGTCCTCAGTTTTCCTCAGCCTTCCCCATGTCTGCTTCTTTAGCAAACAGTTTTCCTCTCTATTTTCCCCCTTTTCATACTGTGATTTGCAATATTGTTACTGAAGGGGTGTCAGTAGTTAAATTAGTCATATCAGTAATCATAGGTTTTTGTTTTTTTTTTTTGACTCAGGATTACTCCTGGTCCTGCACTCAGGAATCACTCCTGATAGGCTCAGGGGAATCAATGGGATTCTGGGAATCAAATCTGTGTCAGCAGCATACACATCAAATACCCTGCCTGCTGAACTATAGCTCTGAACCTAGAATCAAAAGTTTTAAAGTGAAAAAGAAGGGCCTGGAGAGATAGCACAGCAGCGTTTGTCTTGCAAGCAGCCAATCCAGGACCAAAGGTGGTTGGTTCGAATCCCGGTGTCCTATATGGTCCCCCATGCCTGCCAGGAGCTATTTCTGAGCAGACAGCCAGGAGTAACCCCTGAGCAACACTGGGTATGGCCCAAAAACTAAAAATAAAATAAAATAAAGTAAAATAAATAAAGTGAAAAAGAAGCCAAAACTTTTTTTTGAAAAGCAACATAGGAAAGCAATCATTTAAGACTTTAAGGTGTGAAGACTTTCTAATTATAATTTGGAATCTAAAAGTCATTACATACTGGGACATGTCTACTGATGTATTTATACTAAAGTCTCATCATATCTGAGCCAAGGCTAAAGACAAAGGACAAGTGAGGGGCAAAGCTTGCAATGGACATGGGTGGCAAACTAAGACCAGTTGGTTCTTGAGGAACAAAGAAAAATGGATGAGTCAGATAACTCAGCACAACTATGTGTAACGGGCATTACTATTCAGACAGTTTGGGGGGACTTCTCAATGGTACTGGGGGCACCAGGTCAAAAGCTACTGGTCTTTGGGAGGCCAAAGAGTTCCAGGGATCACATCTGGAGCTCTGTGCATGCCAGACATGTGCTTCCGCACTTTGAGTCACCTCCGAGTTCCAAACAGACTGTTTACAGAAAAGACTGTTTACTGTTTACACACATGAAAAGAAATTGAGCTCATTTCCAAAAGGTCCATGTCCATGAAAATTATGACTGGTGTCATTTTCCCTCATTGAACTAGCAATGATGTCAAAAGAAGGTGACTCCATCTGCTGGTAAATCTAGGAGAGAGTCACTCTTCCTTGCTGGCATGACAGTGTCTGAGTGTCTCATGAGGGAGCCTGGGCATGTCCACCATACTATATTTTATTTGGCTTAAGCCAGTCTCCCACTCCTGGGAGATCATCCTACAGAAATGCTTGCCCAAACATGTAGTCACAAACCCATGCCAAGTTATTCATACAGCATCGCTTATTGCAAATCCAGGAACCATGCAGGCCCCCTGTCAATCCTTCCTTCCTCTCTCCCTTCCTCCCTCCTTTCTTCCCTCCCTTCCTTTCTTCCTCCTTCCCTCCTTCTCTCCTTCCCTTCCACCCTTCCTCCCTTCTTCCCTCCCATCCTTCCTCCCTTCCTCCTTTCCTCCCTCCCTCCCATCTTTCCTCCCTCCCTTCCTTCCTTCCTTTCTCTCTCCCTTCTTCACTTACTTCCTTCCTCCCTTCATCCCTCCCTCCTTCCCTCCCTCTCTCCCTTCCTTCCTCCCTCCCATCCTTCCTCCCTTCCTCCATTCCTTCCTCCCTCCCATCCTTCCTCCCTTTGTTCCTTCATTCCTTCGTTCCTTCCTTCCTTCCTTCCTTCTTTCCTTCCTATATCCCTCCATCCCTTTCTTCCATTCTTCTTTCCTCTTTCCTCCTTCCCTTCCTCCCTCCCTCCTTTTGGACGCCGGGGGATCTAACCTTGGTCTGTCCTAGGTTAGCACGTGCAAGGCAGACACCTTACTGCTTCTGCTACCACTCCAGCCCCCTTATTCTTTCTTTCTTCTTTCTTTTACTTTCTTTCCTTTGTTTTTCTCTTTCGCTCTTTCCCTTTTTCTTTCTCAGGGGTTCTTTCTCTGCTCTGAGGGGTCTCTCCTGAGGGCACTCAGGGGATCATATGGGAAGCTGGGGATTGAACCTGGGTAGGTCATGCGCAAGGCACAGTTTCTCCCCACTACAGTATTACTCTAGGGCCCCCCCCCCCAATTTTTTTATTTTCTTTTTCTTGTCAGATAGCTCTAACTAAAATGCTCAGGTCTATGCTGAATAGTAATTGTGAGAGGAAATTTCCCTTTCTTTTTTTTTTTTTTTTTTTTTTTGTGGTTTTTGGGTCACACCCGGCAGTGCTCAGGGGTTATTCCTGGCTCCAGGCTCAGAAATTGCTCCTGGCAGGCACAGGGGACCATATGGGACGCCGGGATTCGAACCGATGACCTCCTGCATGAAAGGCAAATGCCTTACCTCCATGCTATCTCTCCGGCCCCTCCCTTTCTTTTCTTGATGTTTGGTGAAAAACAAACAAAACATGAAGTCTGATATGAGCTGTGGACTTACATTCATTAAGCTGAGGTAGATTCCCTTTCTGTCCGATCTAAGAGCTTTTAAAGATTATTACTAATGCACATTGCATTTTGTGTCAAATTATGTTTCTGAGTCTGTAAAGATGGTTTATGTTCCACTTTTCATTCTATTAGCACCATAGACTATGTTGACTAATTTGCTATGTCAAGCCATCCTTGCATTCCAGGGATAACTCCCGGTAATTGTGAGGAATTGTCCTTTTAACGTGCTGCTGTTTTTCAGTCTTTTTCATTGCAGCTACACAGACAGCTATCCTTTGTGCCTTGTGTTTTTTTCAATTGGCATTTCCCTAAAGTTTAAGGAGGAGGAACATCTTTCCATGAGTGTATTTGTCATTTGGGCATCCTCTGTGGTGGTACATCTGTTGAAACATTTGTTTTTTAATAGCATTTTATTCTATGTTTAAATACTAGGTTATTTTTTTGACACTTGACTATTTTTAATACTGGACTATTTAAAAAAAAAACACTAGCTATTTAAAAATATCAGACTATTTTTACACTAGGATATTTTTAAATGCTATTTTTGGTCCCCCAATTTACAATACAGACCAGGCAAAGGGCCTGTGTTGAGGTGTATATGGGGTGGGGTGCATTTACTGTACCTTCTCTTTCTATACAGTCAGTGTAAAGAACACAGCCTGTGGTAAGAATTGGGAGGCCTTATCTTTTCTTTTTTTTATTTATATATATAATCCTTCACCAGTGAAACATTCCCATGACCAATATCCCAAGTGTCCTTCCTCCCCACCCCACACCAACCTATACTCTAGACAGGCTTTCTACTTTCCTCATTCAGTCACATTTTGTTATGATAGTTCTCAATGTAATTATTTCTGTGACTGCACTAAACGATCCCTGTGGTGAGCTTCATGTCAGGAGCTAGACCCTCCAGTCCTCCTCTATTTTGTCTCTGAGAATCATTACACAAATGTTTTTCATTTTTCTCAAAACCCATAGATGAGGGGAGACCATTCTGTGTTTATCTCTCTCCCTCTGACTTATTTCACTCAGCATAATAGATTCCATATACATCCATGTATAGGAAAATTTCATGACTTCATCTCTTCTGATGGCTGCATAATATTTCATTGTGTATATGTACCATAATTTCTTTAACTGTTCATCTATTGAGGGGCATCTAGGCTGTTTCCAGAGTCTGGCTATTGTAAATAATGCTGCTATGAATATAGATGTGAGAAATGATTTTTGTATTGTATTTTTGTGTTCCTAGGATATATTCCTAGGAGTGGTATAGCTGGATCATATGGGAACTCAACTTCCAGCTTTTGGAGAAATCTCCATATCGCTTTCCACAAAGGTTGGACCAGACAGCATTCCCACCAGCAGTGAATAAGAGTTCCTTTCTCTCCACATCCCCATCAGCACTGCTTATTCTCTTTCTTCCTGATGTGTGCCAATCTCTGTGGCATGCGATGGTACCTCATAGTTGTTTTGATTTGCATCTCCCTAATGATTAGTGATGTGGAACATTTTTTCATGTGCCTTTTAGCCATTTGTATTTCTTTTTTGTCAAAGTGTTTTTTTCCTCCCCATTTTTTGTTGGGTTAGATGTTTTTTCTTGTAAAGTTCTGTCAGTGCCTTGTATATTTTGGATATTAACCCCTTATCTGATGGGTATTGGGTGAATAGTTTCTCCCACTCAGTGGGTGGCTCTTGTATTCTGGGCACTATTTCCTTTGAGGTGCAGAAGCTTCTCAGCTTAATATAGTCCCATTTATTTATTTCTGCTTTCACTTGTTTGGAGAGTATGGTTTCCTCTTTAAAGATACCTTTAGTCTCAATGTCATAGAGTGTTTGACCTACATGTTGTTCTATATACTTTATGGTTTTAGGTCTGATATCTAGGTCTTTAATCCATTTGAATTTTACCTCGCAGAGAAAGCATTCGATAAGGTTCAACACCCATTCTTGATAAAAATTCTCAGCAAGATGGGAATGAAAGGAACCTTTCTCAATCTAGTCAAGACCATTTATCAGAAGCCAATGGCAAATATTATCCTCAATGGAGAGAAACTGAAAGCCTTCCCTCTAAACTCCAGTACAAGACAAGGTTGCCCCCTCTCACCACTGGAAGTACTTGCTATAGCGATTAGGCAAGAAAAAGATATCAAGGGAATCCAGATAGGAAAGAAAGAAGTCAGTCTCTCACTGTTCGCAGATGACATGATACTATACTTAGAAAACCCTAAAGATTCTATCAAAAAACTTTTAGAAACAATAGATGCATATAGCAATGTAGCAGACTATAAAATTAACACACAGAAATTAATGGCCTTTTCATACACCAATAATGATAGGGAAGAAGTGGATATTAAGAAAACAACCCGATTCACATTAGTCTCACATAAACTCAAATACCTTGGAGTCTACTTGACTAAGAATGTGAAGGACCTATACAAAGAAAACTATAAAACCCCTGCTACAAGAAATAAGAGTCTATTTGACTAAGAATGTGAAGGACCTATACAAATAAAACTATAAAACCCTGCTACAAGAAATAAGAGGAGACACACGGAAATGGAAGTCCAAAACCTGCTCTTGGATTGGCAGGATTAAAATCATTAAAATGACAATACTTCCCAAAGCTTTGTACAGATTTAATGCAATCCCTCTAAAGATACCCATGACATTTTTCAAAGAAGTGGATCAAACACTTCTGAAATTCATTTGGAACAATAAACAAACACAAATAGCTAAAGCAATACTTGGAAAAAGGAATATGGGAGGTATTACTTACCCTAACTTTAAACCATGTTACAAAGCAATAGTTATTAAAACAACATGGTATTGGAATAAAGACAGACCCTCAGATCAGTGGAACAGTCTTGAGTACTCAGAGAATGTAACCAGATATACTGTCACCTAATTTTTGATAAAAGTGCAAGAGATCCTAAATGGAACAGGGAAGGCCTCTTCAATAAGTGGTGTTGGCACAACTGGCTAGCCAATTGTAAAAAAGTGATTTTAGAACTCCAGTTAACATCATGTACATGTACAAAGGTAAATGCTATTTTAGCTCTGGTAGAGTAGCACACAGGCTGACCTCCATAATTCTGATGTCTTTCTTGACCTCAGTTCCCTTCCTGGTGACTGTCACTCTGAAGCACAAGTGGCTGTTTCTCCTTGGTCCCTGAGTACATCAGCAGTACAGAAACAATGTTGGGTCATTCCTTAGAACCATCTCACCATCACCATTTGGCAGCTGTGAGACCTGGGGCAAATCACCTCACCTCTTTATGCTTCCAACTTTCCTTTTTGTGGGGAAGACATATCCAACAGTGCTCAGGAATTATTCCTGGCTCTGTGCTCAGGGTTTACTCCTAGGGGGCTTGGAAGACACAATGGGGTACTGAGAATCAAGTTTGGATTGCTGATGCACAAAGCAAGCAGCCTACCCACTGTTCTAGCTCTCTGACTTCATGTTTCATTCTCAACATGGGGATGGTACTGTGGTAGCATTGGTTCACTGTGAGAACTGGAGGAAGTGATACCTGACAAAAGTCTTTTTTAGTTTTGTTTTTGGGCCACATCCAGAGGTGCTCAGGGGTTACTCCTGGCTTGGGGGACCATATGGGATGCTGAGGAAAAAATTGGTGTCTGTCCTGGGTCAGCCACATGCAAGGCAAACACCTTACTCTTGTGCTACCACTCTGGCCCCACTCATAGAGTCTTAAGAGTTAGCATATAGCAAGCCCATGAGAAAATGTGATTCTTCCTGGACCCTCTGAGATCCATCTTGACAGCTCATCTACCCACCTTCACTTAGTCATCTGTTCTCCTTTGAGGCCACCAAAGGCAGATACTTGGTCTCCTCCATCAGACTATGTGTTCTCTCCAGGAAGGGGCCATGCCAGCAAAGGTCACAGGGGTCACAAACCTGGTGCTGGTGGTGCTGGCACACCCTTCTGCACCATTTATTAGATCTCTGCCAGGAGAGGCTCAAATCCATCCTGTCAAAGACCAGAAAGGGAACAACTGCTTCCAGGATCCCAGGGTGCTACACTGTGCTGCACGGGGTGTGTGTGGAGGCAGCTTTGATGGAGTCCTGGAGAAGGCTCTGTAGTGTTCCCCCAGGACTCAGGGACAAATGTGATGCAGAGGAAGGAGCACTCTGAGAAAGAGCCCTTGAGGTCTGCAGTGAGGCAGGATTGGGGCAGGGGAACCTAGATAGGGTATGGAGAGTTGGAGAGGAGATGCCAGGAGAAGCCCTGGAAAGAAACCTCCCCTGCTCTGCAGGCCAAGAATGCTGGAAAGCGGCCCCGTGGAGTCCTAGCAAAAGGGGTCCCCATTACACCCACCTTCTTGGGCATCACAATTCACTGAGGCCCTTGGGGGTTGAGCAGTGGTTCCAGAGGCCCCAAGATGCTTGGGGACAGAGTGGGTGAGGGACTGTATTTGAGAGGCAATGGGGGGGGGTGGCCACAGTCGCCCCTCAGCACCTGCAGGGCTCCAGCCCCGTGGCACTGGGCAGTTTTTCCCCATCAGGGCAGGGATGGAGGCCAAGTGTACCCTGGGCAACATGGCCCCATCACCTGCACACACATCGCCACCACCCTAGTCTTTGCTGCCCTTGCCCCCACCCTTGCCTAATGGTCCTCAGCATTTCCATGGCAACAGCCACTCCTCCCCTAACTACCTTTGCTACCCTCCACTCTAACATCCAACAAAATCCAAACAGCACGCGGTGGTGGCCTGGGTTCCGGGGCTCCTCCCGCGTGGGTCTCCAGGGCAACCCGCAGCTGGACCGTTGGGGACAGTTGGGCTTGGGCTCCAAGGGGGCTGCAACGGGTCCTGGGTGCAGTGGCAGAGGGCCACCGGACTGGAAGCCAGGCAGAGCCTGTGCCAGGCTTTCTCAGGAGTCTTGGAGTGTCAGAGCTTCCGGTTCTCTCTGCAGCTGGGGGAAAGAGGGCTGTGGACTTGAGCTTGGCCCTCCTGTCGCAGTGCCCACCCTGCCCTGCACCCTGGTGTGGTTCTGCTTTTCTTGGGGGAGGGGGAGGAGAGTTGCTCTGAGGCCAGGTCTGTGGTTCTCAGTCCCTCAGTGGATTAAGCTTGAGGTTTGAAGGCTGTATTCGGTGGTTGCTGAGCTCTGGATTGAAACTCTTGAGGAGGGACAGGGGGTTAAGAGGGGGGTCTGAGAAAGATAGGCCCTCCCACCTGTTGAATCTGGAAAAGAAGTGTCTTTTTGTTTTTACTTTTTGTTTAACTTTGGATTCCAGTGTGTAACTTTTGATATTTTTACATAGTATTTTCTTAGTTTTAATAGGAATAGTGATTTTTTTTTTTTAATAAATGGAATTGCAACTCTAGTCATAGGCTGCAATTTCAAGGACTAGGCCCAAGGAGACAGCTGGTTCCTGAGATCAGGCTGTATGTAAATCACAAAGGACATTCCAAGGAATGCAAGGACATCTTGTTTTCCAACAGACACCTTGAAAGGAGGGGAGGAGGGGAACCAACTAATCATCTTAAATTCCAACAGGGGAACACCTTGACCCTCGCAGAGGAGATCCCCGCAGAAGACAGATGGTCCTCGAAGATTAGGGAGAAATAATTGCACACAGTCACTAAAAAGGAATGACACATAGATAGAATAGACATAGGTATAGAGAGAATAACACATAGGTATAGAATAAGGGTAAAAATCTAGTTTAATGCTTTTTCTCACTCTGTCCCTGGCTTGCTTGATATAAGAAGATTCCCTTCCTCTACTTGCTCCAGTCACTTAAGCTGTCAGGAGAATGGGTCTTTCTTTCACCCTGTGGATTGGGAGATTGCCTGAAGAGTTTAACCAGTATCTCTGCATACCATTAGTCTGGGAGTTAGGGTAAAATGATATCATGAAGGGGCTGAGCAGACGGGTTCTCCACCCTGTAGATTAGGCGACCACCTGAAGGGTTCAACCTATATCTCTGCATGCCATCAGTCTAGGAGTTGGGATAAATGATGTCATGAAGGGGCTGAACAGACAAAAATTGTGTCTTTTCTGTAAAAAAAATCACTGAATGATTCAAACTGTATAAACCTATTAAATGCTTTGACCTGTATGTTCATTGTCATGCTCATTGTATGAATTCCTTTAAATGTTTGTGAATTTGGATTCTAGAGGTCTCACTGCAGATCAAATTCCCGGCTTGTGGTGACACCCCAGGATCTTGGACGAAGAATTAAACCTACATGTGATTGCATCCTCTAAGGTTTGTGTCTCCTCATTTGAGCGGTGGGCTTTCCTTGGATCTTGGGCATCCCAGATCCTTGGCTTCCCCGGGCTCAGGTATCTCCAACCCTGGAACCCAACCCGGGTCCAGGCCAGTTTTGGTCAGCTTTAATACTGCCATCTAGTTTTGGATCCCAAATGACCTTTTGTGGGGTTTGGAAAAAGAGGAGGCCTGGGGAACTGCTCCCACAAGGCAAAGGACAGACACTACCCAGAGCTCCCTTTAGGAGAAACTTAATGCAAAGAAGGCTGTTTTCCTGGGGAGTAGTGGGGAAGTGGGGAGCACCATGGAGACCCAGAGAAACCCTCTCCCACTGCATGGGCCAAACTGAAGACATCTCTGAGCCTGCCCTGCTACCCACCCCATTCTTCCTCATTCCCACACTGTCCCCACTGCTTTCTGAGGCGCATTGCCTTTTGTCCAGTGACTTGATTGTTCCCACATTCCACTTGACTGATGGACAGAGAAGGTGGTCCCAGGCAGGCTGGGTGAGGGAGGCAACTTCCCATGGTTGGGGGCTGTCATTCAGAACGGGGTCCTCCCCTGCTGCTTCCAATTGTCTTCTGACCTATACAAGCTTTGGTCTAGTGTCTGTCCCAAAGAGTCATAGGTTGGGCAGGGCTCTTCTCTGCAGGTCCCTTTGGGTAGCCCTTCCATTGTCCAGTCTCAAAGGCCTTGTGTCCCCCCACCCCAGTTGCCTGCAGGCCTCTAGCTTTCCTCTCCCACCCCACCCCCACTTTTCCTGTGCTTCTCTTGCCCCTCTGTAAAACTTCCAAAGGGGAGAGAAAGGAGTTACCTAGCAATATCCTGGTTAAAAAACAAGTCCCCGGAGAGATAGCACAGCGGCAGCGTTTGCCTTGCAAGCAGCCGATCCAGGACCAAAGGTGGTTGGTTCGAATCCCCGTGTCCCATATGGTCCCCAGTGCCTACCAGGAGCTACTTCTGAGCAGACAGCTAGGAGTAACCCCTGAGCAACACTGGGTGTGGCCCAAAAACCAAAAAAATAAAAATAAATAAATAAAATAAAAGAAATTGATGTTGTATTAAACTAGGGTTTTGCTTTCTTGACTTTAGGTTAGTGGGTTAGATATTGTTGTCTATAATTTCCTAAATGACATTTTTGTCTGTTCTCAGGGTTTTTTGAGTGGGCGCATCATAGGGAAAAATACTAGGTTTAAAAGGAGGTTCTATCCATTTTGGATGGACTCTCAAGTTGTTTATTTACACGGGGAGGTTCTCTGCCTTAAACATTTTGTTTTGGTTTGTGACTTAAGCTCCCATCTATAAATAATCTGCCGTACTTGGTACATCAATTTCAGACCTCATATGGACTTCTGCCTGAACTAGGAATTTGGATTAAGTTCAGATACCTATTGATCATCATTGCAGTGCCCCTCTCACTGTGCAGGGGATGTGTGCCTCTTCCTCCAAAATAAGGGCCTAATTCACTGTCCTCAAAGATGGGCTTTTTGGTCTACCTGAACTTGAATGGAAAATGTGTTTCATCTCACCTGCTACACAGCCTTTCTAGCATCTCTTCGAAGGATCTCTGTCTATGGATGACAATTGGGCTTTCTGATTCCCCCCGGGAGCTCCCCATCGCCTACTAGATCCTTGATCATTGAATTTCAGATTTTCCATCTGCTTTTCCAAGGAAGAACTTACTTGGAATTCTTCATCTTGTACATTGTAGATCTATCATCTCTGGAGCTTGTAGTTGATTCCCTGACACATTTCTGGTTTTAGATACCCTGTGTTTAGGTTAGAAGTTTTTCTTCAGATTTCCCTGTGATGCGCTTATACAAACAGACGCTTTTATTATTACTTAGTTTTTCCTTTAATAATTATAGACAATATTACTAGTTTTGTATATTATTGTTTGTTTACTAAAAAATGGGAGAATTGTTATGTATGTAAACATTTCCATAAGATTATTATGTTACTGATCCTATCCTAATCAATAATTGTGCCCTACCCTAGGGTGTGACTGGCATTCTACTCCCACTCTAGGGTGGTACCTGATTCTGATGTATAAAAGCTAGGATCTGGGGCCGGGCAGTGGCGCTAAAGGTAAGGTGCCTGCCTTGCCTGCGCTAGCCTTGGACGGACCGCGGTTCGATCCCCTGGTGTCCCATATGGTCCCCCAAGCCAGGAGCAACTTCTGAGCACATAGCCAGGAGTAACCCCTGAGCGTTACCGGGTGTGGCCCAAAAACCAAAAAAAAAAAAAAAAAAAAAAAAAAAAAAAGCAAGGATCTGTGGAAGGTTGGGGCTTTTTTTCTGAGGCTGATTCTGGGGCTTTTTGCTTCAGCCATATCCACTAAATTCAGCTGATATCTTCTTAAGCCTGGCTGTCTGTTAGCTTTCTACCTGCCACATTCACCTCAGAACCGCCGGCTGAACAGGGTGGCAGACGCTTGGTCCCAGCTGGAGGAGAAAGACCTCATCCTCCATTCCTCCATCAGCCATCCCCATCAAGGGCTGTTATGCAACACTGTGCCATTGCTCAGATTGCTACAGTCTCACTCCTTCAAACCAGTGAAAGTAGTAGCCTAGCCAATGCTGGGTCCCTTAGAGCACACACTTTTTCAAATTTTTTTGTTGTTGTTGGCTTGATTTGGTTTGGGGGTCATACCTGGTGGCACTCAGGGGTTACTTCTGGCTGTATGCTCAGGAATCATTCCTGGCAGTGCTCAGGGGACCACATGGAATACTGAGGATCAAACCTAGGTCAGTTATGTACAAAGCAAATACCCTACCCACTGTGCTATCACTCCAGCCCCATTTTTCTAAAGTTTTAGCACTCATTTTCATTCTTGTCAGTGGCCTATACTTCCTGGGTACTTACACTCAGCCCTTCCTCTTGGGTCCATAGTAAAACTACATTTCCCAGCTTTCCTTGTAGGAAGATAATTCCACACATGATGCTGAGTACTCTCCAATGGAAATAAAGCAAGCCTCTTCCCCTTTGCTCTCCCTGGAACCCACTGTATTCCATCAACCATGCAAACAAGGACAGTGCTAGGGAAAAGAGAGAACATAGAAACATGGCCAAAGGGGACCTGGCTTCCTGGAGTCTTCTCAGAAAGCTGCTCAGGAGCTGGACCCAGCAAAGCTGTGACCCTCGCTGTCTACCTGATAAAACATGGCAGGGCAAACGGGAGGTTGTTAAAGAAGGTGGATAATTCATCTTCAATAATATAGAAATTGGCAGTGGGTGAGGGGTACCAATATGTGATACTGTCTGACAAGTGAAAGTCATGATGATCTTGTGAAGGACAATGAATTCCAATTAATTTCTTCTTAAATCTCATGTCATGTCTCTTTTGCATATTTGGGACATAGATGTTCATCCTTAATATCACCGTTATGGACTCTATACAAACACATACTAGACATTGTCCTACTAAATACTTCTCAAACTAAATTCCATATTCTCTAGGGACTGGAAAGATAGTTCAGTGGGTAATGCTCTTGCCTTGCACACACACACACACACACACACACACACACACACACACACACACACACACACACACCCCTCCCTCTTACAGGTTCAATCCTCAGCACTATATAGGATGCCTGAGTTCTGCAAGGAAAGATCCCTGAGCACAAAGCTGGGAGTAAGCCTTGAGTACCCAAGGTGTTGTGCAAAAATAACAAAAACAGAAACAAAATCCAAAAGTATATTCCCTAATGTGTCTATACAATCTATTAACATTTCTAAAGTCTATATTGTCATTATCACTAAAGTTATTATCTTGCCATTTTTTCCTACATTTGTGGAATTTTAAAAGCCCTTCACAGTGTGGAACTGGAAAGATAGTACAGTGGGTAGAATGTTTACCATCACTCAGGGTGCAACCAGTTCAATTCCTGGCATCTCATATGATCACCCAAACCTCCAGGAGTGATCCCTGAACACAATGCCAGGAGTAAGCCCTTAGAGCTGCAGACTGTAGCCCCAAAACCAAACTACTAAATTTAATTATAAAAATAAACCTAGGGGGCAGGAGAGATAGCACAGCAATAGGGCCTTTGCCTTGCACGCTGCCAACCCAGAAGGGACCGGGTTCGAGTCCAGCATTCGAATGGTCCCATACTGTCAGGGATGATTTCTGAGTGCAGAGCCAGTAGTGACCCCTGAGCATCGCTGGGAGTGGCCCAAAAACCAATCAATTAATCATTCAATAAAGTTTTAAAAAATAAAAAATAAACCTCAGTTGAAGTAATAGCACAGAGATAGGGCATTGCCTTGCACATGGCCGACCCAGGATGGACCTAGGTTTGATCCTCAGCATCCCATATGGTCCCCTGAGCCTGCCAGGAGAGATTTCTGAGTACAGAGCCAGGAGTAACCTTTGAGTGCTGCCAGGTGTGACCCAAAAACCAAAAAATAAATAAAATTTTAAAAATAAATAAAAATTTTGGAGCCGGAGCAATGACACAAGCGGTAAGACGTCTGTCTGTCTGCCTTGCGCACGCTAGCCTAGAACGAATTGCGGTTCAATCCCTAGGCATCCCACATGGTCCCCCAAGCCTGGAGCAATTTCTGAGCGCATAGCCAGGAGTAACCACTGAGCATCACCAGGTGTGGCCCAACTTATAAATAAAATAAAAATTAAAAAAAAAAGTCACAGTGTGGTTTATTCTCTTTTCTTTTGCCTGGCTTCTTTCTTGGCAGGAGGAGGGACAAGTTGAGACATACCCAGCAGTGCTGGGGATTATTCCTGGCTCTGTGCTCAGGAGTAACTGTGCTCAGAATTTGTGAAATATGTCAGGGCTTTAAATGAGAATCAACGAATTCCATCACTCCTTGGGGGTGCTCTTCCTCCAACCTCTTCTCATACTTCCTGCATGATACATGAGTCTTGTACTTTTGTTTAGTGTTAAGATTTTTATATGATGCCCCATTTCTCAGGAAGTGAGAAATTTGGGCTGTCTCTCCCGGGCCCTCTTCCTCTCCTTTTGCCTCCCCTTTAGGCACCAACGTTTCTGCTTTTCATGATTTTCTGGGCTCCATATGTGTCATTGCTATGATCTGCAGGTCACACACTCCGGGCTGGGATGCTCACATGTGTTTCTGTGTTCATCAGGGCCTGCACCCGTTCACTGCTGTGCTAGCATACCTTCTGAATCTGTGGGGTCACAGAGCTGCTAGCTCTCAGGGCAGAGTGACCTCAGGGAAAGTTCTTAGCATATGCAGGGCTACCAGGATTCAACCCAAGGCCCCTGGAGCCCTTGACACCCTCTCCTAGACTCTCTTACAGTCACTGCATTGCTGGTACCCACCACCATATTTTTTCTTTCATGTCAAATGGGGAAAAGAGATTTTCTGGTTTGATATAAATATTTGCAGGCAATTCCTGTTCTTGTGACATATGAGGAATAGAGATTTATACCAGCAAACCCCTAACTGACAGAAAGTGGGTTTTACTTACATTTTTCTGAGTTCAATAGAACTTGGGCCCATCTTGCCATTCATATCTTCTTGAATAGTTCCAGACCTCATCCCCATGGTTTTATAATGGGGAAGCCATGGGCAGACATTACATGTTATGTATGAGTCTGTGTTTTCTGAAGTTTACTGGTTTGGTTTGATTTGGAGGCCACACGCAGTTGTACTCAGGGCTGATTTCTGGCTCTGTGCTCAAGGATTAATCAATCTCTGCAGGTAATGGAATTAGAGTCAGCATGCCTGCCATGTAAGGCAAATGAGCCTTATTCCTGTACTATCGCTTCAGCTGTAAAGATTGGTTGTGTGAAAGGTGGTGTGTATGTGGTGTGTGTGTGTGTGTGTGTGTGTGTGTGTGTTTCTGAAAATAGAACCCAGGTCTCTTGGGGCCAGAGAGGTGGCACAAGTGGTAGGACGTTTGCAGCTCAATTCTCTGGCATCCCATATGGTCCCCAGAGCCAGGAGCAATTTCTGAGCACATAACCAGGAATAACCCCTGAGTGCCACCGGGTGTGGTCCAAAAACCAATTAAAAAAAAAACCCACCCAGGTCTCATGTCTGCAATGTACCGTATTTCTTATACCATAAGATGCACTACCCCCACCCAAAAGATAAGGGGAAATGTCTGTGTGTCTTATGGAGTGAATGCTGCCTAGAGCTGAGTCACGAGTGCAGGGCAGGAGAGCATCTATTAACTACTTGACATCCATAGTGTTACGCCCCCTTTATTGAATAGACCTGCCACATAGTATGAGCAATCAGGTTAAAGCACTTTCACCATCACATATAGAGTTTTCATTTAAGGCTATTTAATCACTGCTGCGACTTTATTTTTATATTAACAAAAAAGTATTTAAAATTTTTTTCTGATGTTAAAAAAATTAAATAAATTCCTTTAACCAGCTATTGTAAATATACTTTGGCCCCATAGACTGTTGTTCCCAGCTGTCATCTCATGACAGCATCTCACATTGCACCATTTGCTTTAGAATATTTTTTGTTTGTTTTCTTCATCTAAAAACTATGTGCCAAATGGAAGCTCAATTTCCAGTTTTTGGAGGAATCTCCATATTGTTTTCCATAAGAGCTAGACTAGATGGCATTCCCAACAGCAATGAATGAGAGTTCCTTTCTCCCCACATCCCCACCAGTACTGATTGTTCTTTTTCTTTCTTTTTTTTTTTGACTGTTCTTTGTGATGTGTGCCAATCTCTGTGGTGTGAGATGGTACCTCATTGTGTTTTGATTTGCATCTTCCTGATGACTAGTGATGTGGAGCATTTTTTCATGTGCCTTTTGGCCATTTGTACTTCTGTTCATTTCTTCTTCCCATTTTTTGATGGGGTTAGATGTGTTTTTCTTGTTAAGTTCTGTCAGTACCTCATTTCATTTACCCCATTTGATCCAGCTATACCGCTCCTAGGGATATACCCTAGGAACACAAAAATACAATACAAAAAAAATCCCTTCCCCACACATATATTCATCACAGCACTTTTTACAATAGCCAGACTTTGGAAACAACCAAGATGCCCTTCAACAGATGAATGGCTAAAGAATGGTACATATACACAATGGAATATTATGCAGCCGTCAGAAGAGATGAAGTCATGAAATTTTCCTATACATGTATGTACATGGAATTTATTATGCTGAGTGAAATAAGTCAGAGAGAGAGACAGAGAATAGTCTCACTTATCTATGGGTTTTAAGAAAAATAAAAGACATTGAAGGGCCGGGAAGGTGGCGCTAGAGATAAGGTGTCTGCCTTGTAAGCTCTACCAAGGAACGGACCACGGTTCGATCCCCCGGCGTCCCATATGGTCCCCCCAAGCCAGGGGCGATTTCTGAGCACATAGCCAGGAGTAACCCCTGAGCGTCAAACGGGTGTGGCCCAAAAACCAAAAAAAAAAAAAAAGACATTGAAATAATTCCCAGAGATGAGGGCCGAAAGGACTGGCTCAAGACATAAAGCTTACCACAAAGAGTGGTGAGTGCAGTTGGAGAAATAACTACACTGAGAACTATCATAACAATGTCAATGAGTGAGGTATGTAGAAACCCCTGTCTCAAATACAGGTGGAGGATGGGGAGGGAAGAGATGGGGTGGAAGAGATTGGTGATAGGAAGGTTGTACGGATGAAAGGGGGTGTTGTTATGACTGAAACAATTGTTGTTCTGTTATGCTGTTGTTATGACTACAATTATGTTTGTAATCATGATGTTTAAATAAAGAAATTATAAAAAAAAAACAAAGTTTAGAGTCAGCAAGACAGTTTCAGAGAAGGGGTTCTGGGGCTTACGGGAAGAAATGAAAAATAAAATAAAAAATAAAAACTATGTATGTCTTATGGTCTGGTGTGTCATATAGAGCAAAACCTTAACCACTGAGTCTCAGTGGGGGCTTTCATGTAATAACCAGCAGAAGAAGTGCTGGGCTGCCACCTGCATTCTGAATAATTCCTGCTGAAAATTCTCACCAGCCCTGAGCTGCCTGGGACCTGGGAGGAAGCAGGGTGCAATAACCAAGGTGACTTTCCCCTAGTTTCCTCTGAATGGGGGAGGCCCCACCTTCCCAGGGAAGAAACCTCCTTCCAATCGGAGGGAGAACTAGGAAAAGGACTAGTGTCTCCCCCATCAGACCAGAGCTCATGCAAGCAGGTTTCTTCAACTCCTCTGTCTTACATGAACATACAAATGCACAAAACAACACCCTGTGTCACCAATGGTGGGGACCTGGTCTGAGAAATGCCATTCCATCGCAGAGTGCCATTACACGCCTGGCCCATCTCGCCCCACATACCTGAGCTATGCTGAGAGACCACTGCCATTGGCATCTTGGTTGACTGAACCCTCTCTGCCTTGACTATGAGCCCAATGATAAAAGGAGGAGAAACAGGATTTAGTGTGAGCTGACACCTCTGACAGCTGGATAGCAGGATGTGCAAGCCATGCGACTATCTGGAGTGAAAGCAAGTAGAGATCGAAGAAAGTGGAGGAAACAGCAAGTACAAAGATCCTGGGGCATGACAATTCATGGCTATTTAAAGAAGGCAAGATTGGAGTGGAGTGGGGTGAGTCAGGGACCCCTTGAGGTCTTAAAGGCAAGCGTGGGCAGGGTGGTTTTGGAGGGAAGCTGTGCCATATTTGAATTCACTCCCAAAGAAAGTCGCTGTCAGATTCAAAGTGGAGATATACCCAATGCTGACTGCCTTTGGAAAGGATCATGTGAGCCTGCTGCCCAACTGGGCTCAACTCAATGGCTCCCTGCAACATGGTGCTCCAGAACCAGTACTTCTGTCTGAGAGCAGGGACCTGTCCCTCTTTTTCAGAAAAGGCCCTTCTTTGATCGCTGCAATATTTTCCCTCCAAGGACAGGATACTTCAAGCCTGAATAGTGAGAACTTTTGAGGTTTGGAGAGGATCAGGATTCATTGTTTGTAGCAGGGTATCCAGGAAAAGGCTCCCAAATTCTCCCCGAACCTTGCGTCCAGATGAGAAACACATAGAGTGACCACTAGGTGACAGCATTGTCTTGCTAAGAAGCGCCGCCACAGCTCGTGAAACTGGAATTTCCTTCCCAACCTTCAGCTGCCCCTACCATAATCATCCCAGGGAATTAAAACAAAAACTTCCTTTCCTATGAATCTCCCTGATGTCTCTATTCATTACCCCCTTACAGTAAATTCTGTGAGGCAGCCCATTTCACAGGTGAGAACAGGGAAAAGGACCCCACTGCTCTGAGTCTGAAACAGGGAAGGGCTGCACATTCCTGTTTTGGTTTATGGGATCCCAGGGGTGAAAGGCACATCTAAGGCTGAGATGAGAAGTGGAGACTACCACACAAGGACCCTTATAGGAGGCCCAGAACCCATCACATTGATAAACAGAGGAGACTCTAAAGTTGAGGTTGAGTGAGCTGTACAAAATGTAAACAGCATCAAAAGGAAATCAGTGACTAGGGCATAGTACAAACCCCTAGCATTGCATAAGGTCCCCTGCACCCTGCTAGAAGTGAAGTCAGTAAAATCGGGAGTAGCCCCTGAACATTACCAGGTGTGGCCCAAAACCCAAAAATAAATAAAAAAGAAAATAAATAAAAATCAAAGAGAGAGAGAGAGAGAGAGAGAAGAAATTATATTTGCAGTTGGCTTTAGAAAATGCTCAACTAGTGGTATTCTTGAAAAATAACATTATTAATTAAAATTGGGAAAATTCTTGAGGCTGGAGAGATAGCACAGTGGCAGGGCATTTGCTTTGCATGCAGCCAATCTAGGATGGATGGCGGTTCAAATCCTGGCATCCCATATGGTCCCCCATGCCTACCAGGAGTGGTTTCTGAGTGCAAAACCAGAAGTAACCCCTGGATGGGACCAAAAAAAAAAAGGAGAAAAATGGGGACAATTCTTCATGTATCAACCCCAGAGGCCTCAACTTCCACATTTGTTATGGCAGCTGCAGGGAGTCACACCTGGATCTAGGAATGTCACCCTCTAATGAAAGAAAGTGTCAGAGGTCAGACCTAAGACCTCATACTTCCAGGTCATGTGCTGGACCACGGAGTCACATCCCTGGCTGTTTTTAACATTTTCATAGTTGGCAGTGGTTGAGGGAGGCCAGAGTGATAGCACCGCAGGTAGGGCATTTACCTTGCATGCAGCTAACTTGGGTTCAATCCCAGAATCTCAAGTGATCCCCAACCCTGCCAGGAGTAATTTATTTTGTTGTTGTTTTTTGTTTTTTGGGTTTTGGGGGGAGGTACACCCGATGATGCCCAGGGGTTACTCCTGGCTATACACTCAGAAATCACTCCTAGCTTGGGGGACCATATGGGACGCCAGGGGATCTGTCTGTTCTAGGCTAGCTCGGACAAGGCAGATGCCATACCTCTTGTGCCACCGCTCCGGCCCCATGTCAGGAGTAATTTCTGAGTGCAGAGCCAGGAGTAAGCCTGAGTACTGTCAGGGGTGGCCCAAAAAACATGAATAGCAATCGAAGATCCTCCCAAACAGTGCTAGAGGGGCTAGAGCCTCATTGCAATATTCAGTGAATTGAACTAGTAGCCCAATGAAAGAGTTTAAGGATGTGGTATTGGAATGCAGGGACCGTCACAGGGGCAGGACCCATAGGTGCAGGGCCTCCACTTGGCAATGCAGTGGAGAGTGATGTGCGGAACTGGGAACTGCAGACGACAAAACATATGCGAGCAGCCTGACCCCTGCACTATCTTCCCAGCTCCTTCATCTCTTTCTGCTCCACCAGGACTGCTAGCTCTGGAGACTCTTTACTTTGTGCTCAACTCTATCCAAAACTGCAGGGTGACCTACAGGAGGCGCTCATGAGTGGGAGAGTGAGTGAATGATACAGGCATCACTGAAGTGCTGCTTTGCGTGATGAAAAGTGTGCGTGCGTCAATGCCTATGTGCCAGCAGCAAAGTCTTGGTCTAACCCCACTGCCTCCTCAAAGGCCTTTTGCAGAGCCCACATCGGAGAGCAAAATCTGTTGCTGCCTCAGGGGTGACTGTGTCCCAAGGACCTGGAACCGAAGTTGGGCTCCATATCCAAAGCCTAGGCAGCCAGGTCTGGACTGGCCCCTCCCCTGCTGATGGGCAGATGCAGACGAATGTGAGTCAATCTCCGTGAAACCAGTCCCCATCCCACCCGCGGATCCCTCCATGCCTCCCTGACTGGATGCCTGCCCAGGATGCAGGACGGAGCAGCCAGGAGAGGCTTGCTCATAAATTATGTCTGGGGCAGTGGGCTGGGCAGATAAAGATCTTGTTGGCTCAGGGCCAGGATTTTTCAGCACCTCCCTGCAGGAAAAGCAAGTGGTTCAGGGATAAACAGACCCCTCAGTGCAGGCAGGGGAAATGATAGAGGAGAGAAGAGGGGAGAAATGAGGAGAGAGAGGGAGAGAAGGGAAAGAGGCCAAAGGAAAGAGAGCACTCTGAGAGGTGAAGATCAGGGACATGAAATCCAACATTGCTAAGTCCAACTCCAGTCCTCAACTCTTCAGTGCAATGGATGTAGGGGGGAAGGCCTGGGAGGCCTGGACAAGCTATTAGCATGCAGGGGTCCAGTGAGTCCTCAGAAGCCAAGACTAAACGGCCTTAGTGGTCCTGAGGAGGGAGAGAAAGGAACCGTCCAATCCGGAGAGGCTGTTGGCCCATGGGTCTCCCCTCAAATAACATGAGGCAGGGGGCAGCAGAATGGGACTCTTGGCCCATGTAAAATGCTGGTTTCTGGGTCCCCTTATTAGGAGGGATACTGCTAAGCCCTAAGGACAGCTGTGGGGGGTCATGACCATGCTCTCACACCTGTTGTCTCCCCTTGTTCTTAGCCCGCAGAGGACCCCACAGAACTGTAAGGTCTCAGAAACAACTTCTGCCTTCAGAGAAAAACTGCTTTTATTTCTGATGGGAAGTGGTAGGGTGACCATGCTCTGGGACTGGAGTTCAGAATCAACTCCCCTGCACCCCAAGCCGTATGGCATTTCGGAAGAAAATACTCAGAGGTGTGTTCTAGAAGCAAGCTTGCAGCAGAGGGAGCCTGAAGACCAGTCTTCCCCTCCCCTTGGGAGGAGATTTCAGTGGGTGAACACTGGCTGGGATGCACCCATTCAGAGGCAGCAGCACAAGCTCATTGTCTCTCCTCTTGTGCTCCCCAGAGAACCCTGGGTGCAGGCTTGAGGGCTATGTCCATTGCACCGAGGAACTGAGGGATGGAAGGGTGCTGGCCTGTGGTGACTCAACTCAGCAGCACAGTTCACTCCCAAGCCTCCACCACTTCTCCCATTCTCCTCACCAAGCACTGTGTGGAGCAAAGTCGGGTGTGGAAGCTGAGGGTAACACACACAGAAGCAACCTTGTATTCAGCATTTAGATTCCAAATACCTCTCCTTCCTAACACCTGTTCCTGCCAACAGAGATGTTGCACCCCTCAGAGGGCCCAGGCCTTCTGCCTCCTGTGCCCTGCCACAAACCTCCCCTAAGAAACCATCTCTCCCACCAAGCACTAGAGCCCCTCTCCCACCCTCCTATAGAGTACCCTAGCTCTCAGTTATGGGGGATATGAGAGACAAAGAAGGGCCCAGTCCCACAGGTCCCCTGGTCCCCAAGTTGGGCAGCCAACAGCTGTCGATCTATGAAGTCTGACCTTGGGACCTAGGGTCTAACAAGTTCCTCTCCTCTGCACTGGACCTCTGTTTCCAGTTCTGTGAGGCAGTTGTCCCTTTCCTGATAGAGTAGCCCAGGGACAGAGGCACCAGAAATAACTTCACCACTAGGAATATACCCTAGGAGCACAAAAACACAATACAAAAATGCCCTCTGCACTTCTATCTTCATTGCAGCACTATTTACAATAGCCAGAATCTGGAAACACAAGATACCATCAACAAATGAATGGCTAAAAAAACTGTGGTACGTGGCTGGAGAGATAGCATGGAGGTAAGGCGTTTGCCTTTCATGCAAGAGGTCATCGATTAGAATCCCGGAGTCCCATATGGTCCCCCGTGCCTGCCAGAAGCAATTTCTGAGCCTGGAGCCAGGAATAACCCCTGAGCACTGCCGGGTGTGACCCAAAAACCACAAAAAAAAAAAAAAAAAAAAAAAAACTGTGGTACATATACACAATGTAATATTATGCAGCCGTCAGAAGAGATGAAATTTTCTTATACATGGATGGACATGGAAACTATTATGCTGAGTGAAATAAGTCAGAGGGAGAGAGATAGACACAGAATAGTCTCACTCATCTGTGGGATTTAAGAAAAATAAAAGATCGTATGGTAAGAATACCCAGATGAGGGCTAGAAGGACTGGCCTACAATATGAAGTTTACCAAACAAAGAGTGGTGAATGCAGATAGAGAAATAACTACACTTACAACTATCATGACAATATTAATGAGTGAGAGAAGTAGAATATCTGTTTTGAACACAGGGCATTGGGGAGGAGGGAGATGGGTGGCATTAGTGGTAGGAAGGCTGGACTGGTGAAGGGGGGTGTACATTTTATGACTAAAACCCAACTACAAACGTGTTTGTAACCCTGGTGCTTAAATAAATATATTATTAAAAACAAAAAGGAAAAAAAAGAACTTCACAGAGCCCACTTCACCCCCAAAGGCTGTTCACTGTATGCAGTAGGTGGGACAGGTCTAGACTTCCATGCCTCCTCCTCTAGGGTCAAGAGTAAAGGTGAAGATGTCCCCAGGAAAAGCTGCTCCTACCACACTTCTGGTGGGCAAGTAGGTTCTGACCATCACAGAGACCAAGCACCTGCATTGCCAGATGTTTCCATCAGCACAATCCTCCAACATTAATGAAACAGAGGTTCAGCATTTCTTGTTTGCACCCATCTCTCCATCTCCCAAAAGGTCATATAGCCCCTAAGCCCCACCAATCTGTGGCTTTGCATACCTGCTATGCTCTGGCTGGAGGACAGCACCAGGTTCAGAGTAGGAAGGAAGGAAAAGAGGGAAGGGAAAGGGATAGGAGAGGGGAAGGAGGGGACAGGGAAATGGAGGGGAGTTCTACAGTAAGCACAAGTGAGCCCTTTGACCAAGAAAGAGGGGATTAAAGACACTAGCTCATAGATGGGGTATATTTTGAACCCGGAACAGCAGACTCCATAGTCAAGCCCATTAACCTCCACACTATACAGCAGGGACCTGCAAAAGAAAAAAGTTGTGAGGGTCCGAGAGAGAGCTCAAAGCCTACTGAATGCTTTGTTTTCATCCCTGGCACCAGATATCTTCCCCCTCCCCATTGCTGTAGGCACTGAGTTCATGAGTACTTCTGAGTGTGACCCAAAACCTTAACAGTAAAATAAAATAATAAGGGGCCAGAGAGATAGCATGGAGGTAAGGCGTTTGCCTTTCATGCAGGTCATCGGTTCAAATCCCAGCATCCCATATGGTCCCCCATGCTTGCCAGGAGCGATTTCTGAGCATGGAGCCAGGAGTAACTCCTGAGCACTGCCGGGTGTGACCCAAAAATCAAAATAAATAAATAAATAAATAAAATAATAAAAGTAACTGAAGAATACCAACACTAGGTTGATGAGTGAATGAGTGAGTGAATTAGGAAGTGCATAAGTAATTAGTGAGTGAGTGAATGAGTGAATGGATGATTGTGTGAATGAGTGAATGAATGAGTGATGGAGGAAATTAATGAATGAGTGAATGAGTAAGTGAGTGAGTCAGTGAATGAGGGAGGAAGGATGGGAGGGAAGGAAGAGTGAGTGAGTGATAGAGGGAGTGAATGAACGAACAAATGTACATGGACCTCCTTCCCTACTTGCCCACTTCGCTTGGCAACCTGGAGGCCAGCCCTTTCCAACCAGAGTAGCTATCCCAGGCAGCCTGGTTACCCAGCAAGGGGTTAAAAGTCAATTCTGCACCAGGGTTCTGCTTTCAATGCTGGAGACAGAGGTTAGGGGTAGATACCTGCCCTGATGAGGCTGTACGGCCTCCTGCAGGTCCTGTGCCTCTCTGATTCGTATACAACTGGAGGGGCAGGCGGGAGATCTACTACTATAGAATCTACAGGGGGTATGGACGATGAGGGGTTGGGAATTTTCAAGTGCCAACCTGGGCAAGCTGCTGGGAGAGTAAAGCTCTGCTTACAAACCCCACCTACCCACTGCACAACATCAGCTCCAACAAGGGTGCCACAAACTGCAGAGCCAACCTCATAAAGTGTGTGAAGTCTGAATCAGAGGGAAATAATTGAGGTTAATTCTTTAGCATTGAGCACATACCACCCACCTCTCTCTCCTCCCAGCAGGCCAGCAGGATTTAGGAGTTGATGGCAGAACAGTTGTATGAAGGGCTTGGAGATCTCAGGAGAGAGAAGCCTGGGGGACTCAGAATGAAATGGGTGGCTGCTGGCATTAGAACCCAATTACTCCAGGAGTATCTCACTCACTTCCCTCAAGCTAACCTTTTCTTCCCTCCACACTTCCACAGCCTCTGCCAGGAGCTGGATGGGCAGGACTGGAACCAGCAGGTGCTCAGGAGTCCTCCCACCTCCCTCTGTGACCTCAGGGAACTCGCACAATCTCTCTGGATATTACACCTCCTTGGGGGTTCTGGAAAATCACACCTCACCTTCCTTCTTCACTGGGCCCTGATAGCATATAGGAGTACCTAGGATGATCTCCCAGATCTTGTGCCTCCACTGTGCTCTCTGCAGGGAGGAAGCCTGAGACATGAAGCCAACCCTGCTCTGGAATAGCCCAGCTCAGGCCTGGGACGGTCTTCAACCATTGACTTCCATAGTGGATATTTGATCCTCACAGAAGCTCCTGTGCTACCGTGGCATCAGCCCTATCCACAGAAGGGCTTATTGGGGCTGAGCTTTCCCGCCGATCCATAGTGAGGACAGGTGAGTCATTGTCTCTGGAAGTGAACTCAGGCAGTCGGAGCCACAGTACAGCTGGTAGGGTGCTTGCCTTGCATGAGGCCAACCCAAGTTTGATTCCCAGCACCCTAGATGGCCCCTTGAGCCAAGCTTGGAGTGGTTCCTAAGTGCAGAGCCAGGAGTAAAAACCCTAAGCCCTGTCAGTATGCACCACCCTAAAAATAGCATTGGAGGAAGGACCTACCTCCCTCCTGTGGCAGCACTGCCCAGACTAAGGAGGTACAAACTGGCCACTACAGTCCAGCTGTAGGAGTGTAGAGGACATCCTATCTCCCACAAACTCTGTTCCCTCTGCCCCATACTCTTTCTATCTCATAGTGAGGGAAGGGACAGGATTTAAGAAGGGGGAGAAGCAGCATGCACCAGGTGCAAGGACCGCCTCTCCACACTTTATACTCCTGAATCTTTCAGTGTCCCCAGGATCATTTGGTGAAATGGGATTTAGGGAGGCCGCACCCAAGAGGCTTCAGGACCAGCTACAATGATAGCCTTCCCCAGTGTGGGAGGACACTCGTGTATAAGGTGGAAGCAGCCTGAATATGGGATTCTCGTGTCATCCTGCAAGAGTAAATAGACAAAGGACTCCTTCCTGTCCTTCCTGTCTATGGTTCCCTTAACTCTATTTATTCCCTTTCCTTGTTGTGGGGGCCATTATTTGTATATCTATGGAATCACCCACTTGATGAAGCAAAGATTTCCCCCATGTTATGACCCTTAGGATTATACATAGGGATACTGGCTCAGGGATGGCACTGTCATGGGGTTCCACCTGCATACCAGATGGGTGTTTTTATGATACCCCAACCCAGTTCATGATCTCTTTTTTTTTTTTTGGTTTTTGGGTTGCACCCGGCAGTGCTCAGGGGTTACTCCTGGCTCTATGCTCAGAAATCGCCCCTGGCAGGCTTGGGGGACCATATGGGATGCCGGGATTTGAACCGCCGTTCTTCTGCATGCAAGCTTCCATGCTATCTCTCCGGCCCCAGTTCATGATCTTAACAGTGCTACCCACTCTCTGTGGGTCATTCCTTGCTTTTCAGGGAGGGGTGGAGTGGGATGTTCATGAAGGTTCTCATTTTGGTCCCCTATACACCTACAGTCTCACCCAGCCATTATTGTTCCTCATTCGATTCCCAGCTGCCTGAAACAGCACCATGCTTAGGAGACATTGATAAAGACAGACTGGAGGGCCATGCTTGGTTGACACCCAGTGCCTCTTGTGCAGAGGGTGGAGCTTATACTTAAGCACCCTGAGCATGGTTGGGAGGTGGCCCTTCTCTAAACAGCTCAGAAAGAAAGTCAGCAAAGATGGCGGCGGGCTCAGGTTCAGTTGGCATGATTTGCAGGATAGACAAACAGCCTTAGTCATTGGAATAACTGGTGTCCCAGAAAACATTCAGGCAGTGGGGGTTGTCTGGGACTATGTGCTGCCACCAGCCCTATTCAGATGCCCTTGGTCAAACTCCCATCTAGAGCCATCAATTCTGTCCCATCTGCAGAAATCCAAGGCCTCCCCTTCCTTCTTCAAATCCTGCCAGCCTTCTCCTGGTCTTCTAGCTTCCTGCTAGTTCATCTTCTCTTGCTTCCTCGTCCCCCTCCCTGACTAGCCGTCCTCCTCCCCACACTGCCTCCTCCACCCATCACAAGTTAATTCTCCCGAAACTTTCCTTGGGAGCAATTTCCACTTCTTATTATGCCCGCTGCGCAGGTCCGGCTCGGTGCTATCTGGCTGGTGACAGCAGGGAAGATGTCTGACACTTGCCAGGAATAGCAGAGGTGACGGAGTGGGGGGAGCCAGCTCCTGGGATTACGATAAGGGCTGGCAGGCCGTTTGGTATGCCAGCCCGGCCACACGCATTCCCCTCCGTATTGGGATGATAAAGATGATTCTCCATGCTGGCCCCTATCTGCTATCAAGACCAAACATTCAAATGCAGTACTCTATTTTAAACCCACCCGCCCTGACATAGACTCCCTCCTCCAAAGGAAATTGAACCTTGGGATTTGAAAGGAGAAAAAAAATTAATTGAAGTAGCCAGGTCATTCCCTCCCTAGGACGCTTGGATTTAATGAAAAAGGGAGCCGGGTTTGCAGCTAGATGGGCGGCTAGGGTGCAGAGAGAAGAGGGCTGGGAGGTGTTGATTCTGTAGGCTCTGAGAGTACCCCACTCCACCTGGATTTGTTCCAGACTTCTGTCTGCCTCCCCAGTCCTCAAAGTTATAAAACTCGGGATTGGGGATAAGTTCAGAATATAGTTGGGGAGGTCCCAGCCTAGGACAGAGGTTGCTAAAGTGAGGACCAGGGGAAGAGACAACATGATTTCACTTCTTGTCCCAATAAGTAGTAACCTGTTCACAGCTGAGAAGAAAGCTTCGGGAAGATGGCATCTTTCTCCATGTTTTATTTATTTATTTATTTATTATTATCATCATCATCATCATCATCATTATTTATTATTTGAGAAGTTTTCAGAATTTGTTTTCTGGGATCCAAGCCCGTCAGCAGAATATTTATTGTACTTTATGGTACATTAGTAAGGAGATTGTCTTCCCTTCCTGGGCTGGCTACACACCCCCACCCGTCTATCTGGAAGGAGCGGGTATTAAGTCGGAGGCTTTCGATTCTGCCAAAGTCAGCAGCTGTGGCAGAGACACCCAACAACCGGAACTCTGGCTGGGGTGGAGTCTCCCACTGGGACCTCTGCCCTAGAGTGGGGAGGTGCCCTGGCTAGGCCTGACCCGTCTCTATCCTCAATCCTATGGGTCACTGTCCTCTCAACATCCCCTAACCCCTGACATCCCCCATCCAGGATACTTTGGGAAGCCCCCTGTAGGGTAGGGTCTGGGGAGACCTTTCCCCTTAGTTCACCACTCTCACAGGAGTCTGCACCCCAGAATGACCACAGCAGCAGCCACAAATTACAGTCTACACCAGTAAAGGCTCCTGACAGCGGAAAAACTGGGGTTGGGTGGGGGTGGAAGAATGAGAAGGTGACCCAGCCTCCCCTCAGCCCCCCACTGCTATAGGGACAAAGGGGACAGAACTGAGAGGGTGGCCCCTAGCTGCTGCCCAGGGCCCCTCATACAGGTTCTGCAAGTCTGCCTAGAGGGAGGTGGGAGCAGCCCACAGCCCGTAATTACAAATTGGTTCAGGGAGGAGAAGGCTGGGGAAGGCGTTGTCTCCTCCACTTCAAACTCAGGTGGAAATTCCGGCTCTTTCCAGGATGAGCCCCAGACAGAGGCCAGGGTGGGAGCACTCTCATGTAAAAAGAACCTGTGTGCATATATGTATGATCATGCACATGTATGTACAAGTATGCATACACCTTTTTCTTCCATTCTGGGCTCAGGCATCCCCATCTGTCAATCAAGGAGTTGAGTTAGGTCATTATGGGGAGTCCTATTGAAAAAAATCATCATCAGAACCAAGCACCCTGCCATGTAGTGCTCCCCCCTGTCCCACCCCTGTTGTCCCAGATGTCATTGCTCCTAACAACACTGTGGAGTGAGCACTGGGGGAGTTTCTGCTATACAGAAGAGGGAGCAGGGGGCCTATGCCCTGGTGGAGGGGGGGAGAAGGGTAAACCCCTTCCTTTCCAGGACAAAATTAAATAGTTCCTTTGGTAGCTCTGACTGTTTGGGATGACATATTTTCCTTCCAACTTTTCATCCTTGGCGATGAACAAAGAAAGCAAAGTGCCTAGAACTTGTGAGACCTCTGGGAATGTTCCTGGGTCCCAGGAATATTGTCCTGAACAGACACGGGGTGTGGCTGAAAGGGAGGTTGGCTCTATTTTAGGGGGTGAAGGGCTGTGGGAAAACAGCTAGGTCCAGTGGGTAAAGATGTCACCTGCCCCTATCCTTCTGAAATTTCCGTCATCCTATGGGAAAGAGCCCACCCCCATCCCCAACGAAGGCTTCCTCTACTCCTGTAGGACCCCCTGATGGAGAGGCACTCAACTAGCTTTCAGAAACTGTGATCACCTATAGGGTGGAACTTGCCCAGGGGTAGGTGGGACCAGCCTGAGCTCTACCTGATGTTCATCAGCATCCCAGCCCTGCCAACTAAAAGCCAATTTTCTTTCCCCAACAGGTTGTGGCCATAAAAAATAACTCAGGTGGAACCGGACCGGAGCTATAGCACAGAGGCCTTGCATGCGGCCAACACTGGATGGACCCCGGTTCGATTCCGGGTATCCCATATGCCCCCCTCCTCAAGTCTGCCAGGAGCGATTTCTGAGCGCAGAGTCAAGAGCAACACCTGAGCACCACCAGGTGTGACCCAAAACAAACAAACAAACAAAGTATCTTAAGGTATTGCTGACTGCTTTCTCAGGAACAACTTCGTAGCCCAGTTGAGAATAGGGCCTAGTTGAGATAGAAGTAGAAGGTGCAAAGGTCCCACTACCACTCTGAGGATGACTTTTGGCAAGGAGTTTTGATGCTCCAGAGCGGAGGCTCCTCATCTGGAAAACAGGAAAGGTTACTCATACTGGCAGGATTCCACAGGAAGTGCGAACCTAGCACCTGGCTGAGGGGCTTAATCAAAAGAATTAGTCACAGGAATGAAGGAACATATAGCGCTAACCAAAGAAGATGCTATGAGCACCTCTCTTGTTGTTAAAGGCCCAGGATACCAGTAACCATTCTAAGGTGTGCAGGACAGCACTCCTGAGAAAAAACCTCATGACAATGAAAGTTGTCTCTGAGATCTTGAGGAACTACCAAGTACATGACAGTGGACTTAGATTGAAAGCCCCCATCCATGGTGAAACTTTAAAGTGCTTTCCCTTTTCAACTTTTGACTACTAGGAGGTTTTTGACTTGAGTTTTATATATAATCCACCATCATTTCTCATCCTAGGCTTCTGATTCAACTCTTTCCTTATTCTTATCTTCAATTTCTCTGTTATTTCAGAACCTAGAGGAACATGTGCTAAACCCAAAACTATTTCCTATTAAAAAGTAATCTTATAAGGCATCACAGTGGTTGCACATTTGCCTTGCACGCTGCTGACCCAGGTTGAACTTGGGTTCGATCCCCAGCATCTCATATGGTCCCTTGAGCCAGAAGCTATTTCTGAGCACAGAGCCAGGAGTAACTCCTCTGAGTGTCACCAGGTGTGGCCCCCCAAAAAAAATATGTGATCTTAAACATTTTTTATGAATTTTCAGATTATTTTAATAATTCATTTCATCATCCTCTATACAGTCAAATAAAACATAACGGTAAAGAATCAAGCTGAATCAGGTAACTAAAGGAATGAATGAATGGGGAAGCTATGGATTTGATAAAGTGTCAGAGCCTAAGTGACTCATATTGATTTGCTTAGAGAAGAAATTGTCATCACTTTGATACATGGTCTGAGTTTGCTAATCGCTCCTCAAACAGCCCTTTTAAAAATGACACCAATTCCTTTTTAAAGGTGTGGAGGGCTAAAGAGACTGTATAGGAGTTATATGTGGCCTATATGTAGCCTATCCTGGTTTACTCCTTATTCTATATATGGTCCCCCAAGTACTGACAGAATCATGTTACCTGAACACAGAGACATAAGTAAGTCCTATGTATTATTCAGTGTGGCCCCCAAGCCTAATTAAGTAAAAGCTGAATGAGAAGGAAGAGGAGGAAGAAGACAAATAAAAATCCAACATTATACAAATATGGGAAGACGCAGCTAAGTATCCTCACCCAAGACCAATATAGTGAAGTTGTTTGGACTGGGGTACCCAGGTTGGTGATCAACCCCTTGGTTCCCCTCTGCCATTTTCCTGCCATAGCCTCCTTGCTGTGGCCTTTTCCACCTGCTCACCAAATGGCAAGGCCAGCCTCCAAACAGGCATCGGTTTCCCAAGAGTATATATGTGGAACCAGGCAGAGCTGTCAGGAAAAACTACTCAATCAGAAACATCTATGGAGGGGCTGGAACTATAGCACATTGCCTTGCACACAGCTAACCCAAAACAAACCCTGGTTCGATTCACAGAATCCCATATGGTACCTGATCCTGCCAGGAGCAATTTCTGAGTGCAGAGCCAGGAGTAACCCCTGAGCATCACCAAGTGTGACCCCCTCCAAAAAAATAAATAAATAAAATTACAAAAAAAGAAAAACCTATAGATCCCTGATTCAATTCTACTCCACAGAAGCCAAGAAAATATGGTGCTGAGCACAGAAGACCACACTAATCACTGGATGCAGTGCTCCCAAAATAGCAAGTATCCTAGTGGCTTTCTAGGATGGGGGTTAAAGGAAGAATGGGAAGGGCTGCTAATGGGATTGCTCTTGCCTTTGGAGTGATGAGAATGTTCTAGAACCAGAGAGTAGGGGTGTTTACACATGTTGTAAAAGCACCGACAGTCATTGCATAGTGCCAGGTGAATCGATTGACAGACAGATGGTCAGTAGTCCAATTTCCTCGCCCCCTCTCTCTCACTAAAGGATGGAAATTGAGAAGTTTTGACTACACCCAGTTATGCTCAGGGCTACTCCTAATTCTTATACTTAGGGATCACACTCCTGGTGGGACTCAAACCAGGGCTGGCCACATGCCAAACCAGCACCATAACCCCTGTACTATCTCTCTCAGTCCCAAATTTATTTTCAATGTCAATGTCAAAGGGAGGCCGGTCAGAACCAGTCTGACTTCTCCTAGAACAGGAGTGGATGAACATCTTTTTCTTTTTTTTTTCCATTCCCTCTAATATCAGAAAAATTGTTTGCACAATAAGCCAAGCCAAAAAAGAAGATGCCAAAGAAGAAGGAAACACATGAAATCCCCCACCCCTAGGACAGCTGACATCCTGCTGACATTGTGGAGAATCAACAGGTCAAAGAGGGGAGCCGATCGCTCTGTCAAAGAGTTATTTTGTCTACACAACACTGTGCAGCTGGTTCTAAGTTTGGGTTTTTGTTTTCTTTTCCCTCGCTTTGACTGGCTGCTTTAACTCGGTGAATAAGCAATTTGAGAATGACTGGGGAAAAATAATATTTTCCCTCAAGCCCAGGTTTCCAAATTGCCCAATTAATAGAAGAGGGAAAGTCCTTTCTTTGAAGGATCTGGCCTCAGGCATTTAGAGCCAAGTGATTTTTGGTCTCACTCCAAGCTATGGCTTCACTCTTCCATGGGGTGAAGAAGGGAGGTTTTTATACAACAGGTGTGCCATGGGCTCCTCGCTGCAGGATTTATCCTGAGGAGGGTGAAAACAACTCAGTGAAGTGGAGATCGGTTGGGAATGGCTGAAGGTTCACACCGTCTCCATACAATAATGGAGCACCATGTCTTGAGACACACACACACACACAACATGAAGCAATATTTCCATAGAGATTTGAATATAATAGCACTTGAACCTCCAGGATGATCACAAATGTAAACCCAGAGAAAATACTGACCACAGATATATAAAAACACAGGGAACAATTCCATGTAGACTCATACTTGTTTGTTTCTCTGTCCCTGGCAAAGATTATGTGCTGTGGGTCCAGAGGTATAGCACAGCAGGTAGGACATTTACCTTGCACGCAGCTGACCTGGGTTCCATACTTGACATTCGAAATGGTCCCCTAAGACCCCTAAGCTCAGAGCCAGGAATAACTCCTAAGCACCAATGTTCCCCCAAAAAAGAAAAAAAAAGAATGTGTTGTGTTTTTATAATGTAAAAACATTTTTCCCTCCATTTTCAGAGAATCCCAAGGATCACTCTTCTGTTTGGAATTACTTCCAACGTGCAAACAGTCTCAGCTCTGCGTCTCTGTGCCCCAGTTTCTGCCGTGGGATTGGGAAATTCAGATCATAGGCAGTTAAACGTTTTTGCTGAAGGTTGTCCCAGCCACTCCCAATGTAAGAAGAACTCAACTTCAGAGAAGCAAGTGATGGGTCTTCAGGGAAACAGCTTCACACACACACACACACACACACACACACACACACACACACACACACACACACACCGCCACCCACTTGCAAGAACACTTTTCTCCTGCCTCCCTTATTCCAGATTTCTGTCTCAGCACTTAAAGCATCCTTTCGATTTCAGCCCAACCAGTTCTGCAGAAATCCTCTCTGTTGTTCTCCACTACTGCCATTAACTGACCCTGTGTCCTTGGACAAGTCACTTGACTCTGTCACCAGGAAGAAAAGACCTTGGAGACATGAAAACATTTGTGTGCAGAATATCCAGTTTTCATTCCCAGCACCACTTGGTCCCCTAGTCTCTATCAGGAGTAACTCCCTAAACTTACAGCCCAGAGCAACCCCAGGGCACCATTAGGTATGACCCTAAACCCAAAATAAAAAGAAAACAAAAGAGACTTTTATGTGCTTAGGAGACTCACAAGAGCAGGTCCTCACTGTCCCCTTCATGCCTGAAGGTGTAACCTGGGTGCTGACTATTTAGAGGACTCATGATTCTGGATCACCTCATGGGGAAACTGAGGCCCACAGTCATATGCCGAGAAGGTTAGATCTAGGTCAAACCTAAATCCCAGGTACAGGGTTCTTTTAAACTGTTGCTCATTGGATGTCCACCCATGCCCCATATACCCAGGAGCTAGAGGAGCCATCCTAGGTCTTCTCTAGTAACTGTTTGCGAGAATGACTCACATCTGGATGCAATACTTAGAGGCAGTTGCTGTGTTTAAATGTTTCTCATTCATGTCTTCGTGTCACCTCTCATCACCTGTCCCAACAGGTGAGCATTGCTGTCCTTACATCAGAGAGGAGAAAAGGAAGGGACAGAAGGGTAAAAGAATTCACACAAGAACACACAGCCGAGGGTGCCAAAGAGACAGTACAGCAGGTAAGGAGCTTGCTTAGCAGTGAGTGAAGTCAGGTTTGATCCCTGTCACGAGTAATCCCTGAGTACAAAGTTATCATCAACCTTATGCACTGCTGGGTGTGGCCCCAAACCAAAAACAAAGAGGAGTACACAGCTGGGAGGTTGGGGGTAATAAAACACACATCTGCCAAGATGAAGATATCAGCTCCATCCTAGGTAACAAGGTTATCTTTTTTTTTTTTTCAGGCCACACCAGAGATGCTCAGAGGTTGGCTCTGCATTCTTGGCTCTACACTCAGGGGTTAATTCTGGCAGTACTCAGGGTACCATATGGGATACTGGGAATCATCCCCAACCCAGCTGCCAAGCAAAAAGCAAGTGCCCTACCTACTGAATTCTTTTTTTTTTTTTTTTGGTTTTTGGGCCACACCCGGCATTGCTCAGGGGTTACTCCTGGCTGTCTGCTCAGAAATAGCTCCTGGCAGGCACAGGGGACCATATGGGACACCGGGATTCGAACCAACCACCTTTGCTCCTGGATCAGCTGCTTGCAAGGCAAACACCGCTGTGCTATCTCTCCAGGCCCTACCTACTGTATTCTTGCTCCAGTCCACAAGGTACTTAACTTTTTAAAGGATTTCATTTATTTCAAAGAACCCACACTTTCATGTCTATCTCACAGCTTCAAGGCAAAAGAGTTGAAGTTTCTGAGGACCCCAAAAGCACTTTTGCTTTTCCAGTGAGTATATGCTAAATATCCACCTGCTGCCATTCACATCAGCCCCATCTCAGTCAACACCTTTATTTACTAACAGAGCTTTTAGGGAACAAGAACATGGACATCTATTCTTTCTCTGTGTCTGTCAGCATGCTCCTTTCTACAGTCTGGGATACACATCAGTCTTGAGTGTTCAAACATACTCTCTGTACAAGTCCGTGTACTTCTTCTTTTAAATGACTCAGGCCTAAGACACATTACCATGAACTTCTTAAGAACACCCCTACTCTGGGGGGCTTGATGTAATAGTATAACAGGTAGTATACTTGCTTGGCATGTAACCAACCTGAGTTCAATCCCTGGGGTCTGTGCCTTGAGCACTGTCAGGACTGATTCTTGAATGCAGAGCCAAAAGTAACCTTGAACATTGCTAGGTGTGGCCCCAAAACAAAACAAACAAAACATCCTGCTCTGGGAGCTGGAGAGATAGTACCGAAGGTAAGGTACTTGCCTTGCACACAGCCTATTCAGGTTCAATTTCCAGAACCCCATGTGGAACTCCAAGCCCCATCAAGAATGATCCTGGAGCCCAGAGCCAGGAATAAGGACTGAGCACTGCCAGGTGTATCCATCCCCTCCCAACATCCTCCCCAACCAAAACAAAAGGAATGCCCTGCTCTAGATAGTAACTGCAAAAACAAAGACAATGTCCAAGCTTAAATCACAGAGGATGTAATGCATATGCCCTCCCTATAATTAAATAGAGCTGCAAGAGCCCCAAAGTGGAAGTGACTTGCCCAAGGTCACACAGAGAATCCATTCTGGATCCCATGTGGAGCCCAGGCCCCCCATTTCACAGCCAGAGAGGTGCAGAAATCCAGGTCATTGTCTGAATGACAAGGATAAGAAGACCCCCTTCTCCATCCCTGAGGAGGACCAATTGGAGGGAATCTTCACAGACACAATTGCCACAAAAAGTTTTCAAAGCCTTTCCTAACCTAATATATGTAAAGAAATCTTTGGAGAGTCGTTCCCCATTAATCAGCTGTCAGCAGCATTCTGAGAGAGGCAAGGGGAGAGCAGAATTGAGGGGACTAACTCATTTCCCAGAGCCTGGCTTCAGGATTTCAAAAATGAGTTTAGCAGAGCCAGTCACTGTGGGGGCAGCTGAGAAAATGAGAAATGCCTCTAACACCCTCAACTACTCTAGACCTGCTCTGTGATCCCTCTGATTTAGAGGCTCTCACACGTGAAAGCAGGCGTCAGGATCACCTGGAAAGCTTGTTAAAACCCAGATGGCCGCCCCTGCCACCCCTTAGCGCCCTGATGAAGCAGGTCTGGCGTGGGGCCCGGAAGTTGCTTTTCCAACAAGCTCCCGGATGCTGTTGCTGCAGCTGGCCCACGGCTCTGAGTTTGACTCTATATAGCCCTAGAAACTCTGGAACCAATGAGAATCCAAATATAATGCTACTGGGTATTGAGGCAGTGTCCCAGAGAAAGGCCTGAAGCACAGACTGCATGTGGGAATCCAGAGTTGAGCCTCAATTCAATGCACATGCTCCCCTGAGCACAGCCTGGAATAGCCTCCAAAAACAACAACAGCAACACTCATTGAGGTACAGAATGACAGGACTATGTAGCTTTGAGTCAAACTCAGTGCCACACCCTAGCCCCAATTCTGTCAGAAACTTGCAGAGATTCTGGCTAGTTAGTTGCTGTTGCCATGAAACTGGCTCTTGACTGGCAAATTTATTGGTGTCCATCGGATAAGTGTGTTTTGGATGCTCCATTGTCAGTAAAGGTGACTTATAGCCCCAGTTCCCCATTCCCCAAGTGGAAAGAAAGGGAGAGATGAACAGAGGAGGACCCAAACAGTGACTGGGAGCAACCCACAAGTCTCATTTTGTTGCCTTGCTACTTGGTCAGGGGTGATAAGGTGTTAATGGGTATGAAGTCTGTTTTATTTAAATTATTATTACTATTATTTTTGGTTTTGGGGCCACAACCGGTGATGCTCAGGGTTACTCCTGAAATTGCTTCTGGCTTTGAGGGACCATATAGGACACGGAGGATCGAACCCAGGTTCGTCCTGGGTCAACCCTGTGCAAGGCAAACGCCCTACTACTGTACTATTGCTCCATTCCCTGCTATTATTATTATTATTATTGCTATTGCTATTGTTATGTTCATGTGGAAGCCTTCTTTCTTTTCAGATTTGGGGACCACATCTGGGGATTTTCAGGGAACCATGTGATTCTGGGAATGGAACCTGGGGCTCTCATAGGCATGGCATGTATTCCAGTCCTTTGAACCATCTCTCTAGTCCATAAATCATTCCTGGCTTGAGGGATGCTGGGGATCAAACCCACTTCTGTCCTGAGTCAACTGCAAATGCCCTGCCACTGTGCTACGACTCCTCAGCCAGGGATGTGACTCAGTGATATAACACATGCAATGAATTCTATCCTCAGCACCACCTATCCTCCTAAAATATTTATAATCCTTACCATAGGGTAATGCCTTAAAGGGATCAGAGAGATAGCACCACATGTATGGCCAACCCAGAAAGGACCCAGTTTGATTCCTGGCATCCCATATGGTCGCCCAACCTGCCAGGGGTGATTTCTGAGTGCAGAAACCAGGAGTGACCCCTGAGCGCTGCTGGGTGTGATCCAAAAACCAACCAACCAATCAATCAATCAATAAATATTTTTAGAAATTAGGAAAAAAGGGGGTCAGAAAGATAGCACAGTTGGTAAGGCTCTTGCCTTGCATGCAGCTGACAGGATTCTATCTTCAGCATTCCAGATGGTCTTCTTCTGAGCACTACCAGGAATTACTCCTGAGTGCAAAGCTTAGAAAAAGATGGGCCGGAGAGATAGCACAGTGGTAGGGCATTTGCCTTGCACACAACCAATTCAGGATGAACGGTGGTTGGAATCCCAGCATCACATATGGTCCCCTGTGCCTACCAGGAGCGATTTCTGAGCACAGAGCCAGAGTAACCCCTGAGCGCTGCCGGGTGTGACCCCCTCCCCAGAAAAAGAAAAAAAAAGAAGTTTAAAAAAGGTAAAAAGATGTGAGGCTGGAGAGATAGCACAGTGGTAGGGCGTTTGCCTTGCACATGGTCAACCCGGGACAGACCCCAGTTCAACTCCTGGCATCCCATATGGTCCCCGAGCCTGCTAGGGGCGATTTCTGAGCACAGAGCCAGGAGTAACACCTGAGTGCTGCCAGGTGTGGTCCCAAAACAAAACAAAACAAAACAGAAAGGTAAAAAAGATGAACATAAATATTTTCTATATTCTCACTCCTTTGGAAAATTATCATCATTTGCATATACTTTCTTCTGGAGTTGTTTTTCTATACACACACACACACACACACACACACACATACACATTGATGTAAGATCACACTGTTTTAGTGCTCTTTTTCTCTCAATGTTTCATGAATATTTTAAGGTCATTAAAAATCCTGAGAGGCCAGGGTAATAGTACAGCAAACAGGGCATTTACCTTGCACATAACTGACCCAAGTTTGATCTTGGCATCCCATATGGTCCCCCAAGCACCACCACCAGGAGAAATTCTAGAGTGCAGAATCATGAGTGACCCCGGAGCATCACCAGGTACGGCCCAAAAACAAACCAAAAAATTCTGAGGATATTGTGGTTTAGTTAGGAACACACAGCCTGGAGCCAGACTAGCTGAGCTCACATGGAAACTGGCCATTTACATGCTCTTCGGCAAGTACATGATGAAAATGCAGCCCATTTGTTTCACCAGTGCAATGGAGATGAAAGCAGAAGAGCCCATGCCAAACAGTTTGTGAGGAATGAGCTAATGCATGCAAGGCATTTAGGGTGAGTGTTAGCACAGAGCGAAAAACATTACCTTAACCAAGCACTCCTGCTATTAAGTCCCCTTGTATGGCTTCAAATCAATCCTTCACTGAGCTTCCATAATGCAATCATCAGCGTCATGTATTAAAGGGTGTCTCCACTCTTCTCAATTGTAAAAATTAAAAAAGTTCTGTGGTGGTAGAATGATAATACTTGCCTTGTATGTGGCCAACTTGGGTTTGATTCCTGGCTCTCCATATGTTCCCCGAATTCCACCCTGAGCACTGAGCCAAGAGTTAGTTCTAGGTACAGCTGAGAGTGACTCCTCCACAAAAGGAAATGTGTGTGTGTGTGTGTGTGTTTGTGTGTGATTGTACCTTCCTCTTTCTTCATAGCAAGGTAATAAGTTGCTAAAAGTACCAAGTGTTAGTCCAAGGAAAGTCCTAAAGTTCTCTCAAGCTCCTGAAATACATTGTCCTTCAGAAAGCAGGCACCAATGAACTTTACCACAAACCTGCCAGCTTCTAGACTATTCCAAGGTTTCTCCCACCTGCTTTCTTGGATGCGTCAGCACCACTCATTTGTTTCCATGTGCTTTCTAAGTTGTTGGATAAGATGGACCTTTTTCCTACCTCTGGCCTTCATGACTGCTTTCATTAGTTGCCTGTCTGGGTCCGGGGCCCAGCAGTTATTCATCATATTTCTTGATTTGCAAGAGCCCTTTAAATAGCAAAGCCTTTGTAACAGGAATGGTCTATGTTTTCTCCACTTTGTTGTTTACCTCTCAATTTCTCTTGCAGCCTTGTGTGTTGCCTTCTTCTCCTCACATTCCTTTGATAACCATCCCTGAATCCAGAGCTTCCTCTTCATCATCCTCGCCCACTTCTGCCAGCAGGGGTCCACTGAAGTATGTTGCAAGAACTGAGAGGAGTTGTCCTCTAACTTACTGCCTCTCCATAATGAAAAGTGGTCTATCAGGTCTTTCTAGAATTCTAAATGACCCTGAATCTGTTGGACTCCTACCCCTGCTGGCTAGAGAGGTCATAGGTCATCATGCTCCAATGACCCCCCAAAAAAGAGAGAACTGTTGGTGTCAGCCAACTGGTTTGGCTGACTGCTTCTCTGAATATCCCTGATAATTTTTATTGGAATGTAAGTTTTAACCCAAAATTATAAGAGAAAACATAATATTCCTTTGGGTCCACAGGGGCTGCCCAGCCTCAACCCTGCCCAGCCTGAGCCCTGCTCAGCGCCAAGCTTGATCTTCTGCACCACAGGGCCCCTAAGCACTGCTAGCAGGGACCCCAAAATACTAAGCCTAGAGTAATCACCCACAGTATATGTACACTGCAAAAACCGTATCTTTTAATGTAAATGCAAAGTAAAATTAAAATTTGTGTACCGGCTTCTGTGATTGCAATAACAAAAGACTATAAGTTTGATGATTGAAAACAGCAGAAATGCTTTGCCCCTTAGTTAGAGAGGTCAGGTAGACCTGCGCAAAATGGCACAGGGGTTCATAGGGAGAGTATAGTCCTTCCCCCAGTTTTCAGGGGCTGCTGAGCTAACAGCCACATCAATCAAATCTCCCTTAGCTTTTCTCTTAAAAGTCTGGGTCTGGAGGGGGTGGAGGGGCTGGATCTACAGCATAGTGGGTGAGACATTTGCAGACCCAGGATCAGTCCTCAGCATCCCATCTGGTTTCCCCGAACTTGCCAGGAATGATTTCGGAGCACAGAACCAGGAGTAGCCCCTGAGGGCTGCTGGGTGTGGCAAAAATAGAGAAAAAAAAGTTACATTGATGGAGTCACACTCCATTTTATATGATGATATGGTTTATTTAAAGAATCGAGAGTAATCTCATTTCAAGATTCTTACCATGGTCCCATCCACAAAGATCCTTTTTATTTTGTTTGGTTATTTGCAGTTTAGGCTTGGAGACCACACTCAGCAGTGCTCAGAGACAATTTCTGGCTCTGTGTTCAAGGATGGATCTTGAAGATGCTTAGAAAATTCTATATGGTGCGAGAACTTTGAAACTTTGAAAACATTTTACCACTGTACTTTCTTTCTGGCCTCAGATCCTTTTACATTTTTTTTCTTCATTGGTTTTTGTTCTGTTTGTTTGGGCACACCCAGTGATGCTCAGGGATTACTCCTGGCAGTATTGGAGGACCATGTGGGATTCCCTGAACTGAACCCAGGTAGGCAGCATGCAAGGCAAGCATCTTATCTACTGTACTATCTCTCCAGCCCCCTCTTTTTCATACTAAAATAACATTTACATATCCCACGAACTAAAACACTTTACCTTTATCATTTGAGATGTGATAACATGTAGAAATGATGTTACATACCAAGCTAGAGACATTGTTCAATGGCTGAGCACATATGCTTTGCATCCAAGAGGCCTAAGTTTAATTCCCAGTGCCTCATGGTCCCCCAAACACCACCTGGAGCACCTCCAAGTCCCTAAGCACCACTATGTATGACTCAAAATAAATAAAAGAAAATAAATGATACCTCCTGGAACTGTAGCAATAGTACAATGGTGCTTGCCTTGCATACAGCTGACCTAGTTTTAATCCCCAGTATCCCATAAGTCCCACTAGAAGTGATTTGAATGCAGAGCCAGTAGTGATCCCTGAGCACTTCTGAGTATGATCCCAAAACAAAACAAGAAAGGAAATGATATATACTGAATTTGTCATTTCTTTTTTTGTTTGTTTGTTTTTGGGTTTTTGGACCACCCCGGTAGCACCCAGGGATTACACCTGTCTCTATGCTCAGAAATTGCTCCTGGCAAGCTCAGGGGACCATATGGGATGCAGGGATCAAACCCACATCAGCCACGTGCAAGACAAATGTCCTACCCACTGTGCTATCACTCCAGTCCCAGAATGTGTCATTTCTTCTGAAAGGAAAGAAAGGGAATGATATGGAGGCAGAAAGAAGACATGTCAGGGTGTCAACTATGTGTGTGCTCACTATGATATAATATTTATGTGAAATATTTATATGTAGCTTCTTTACATTTGGGGGAGTATTTAGGCCATATCTAGGGGTACTCAGGAACTACTCCGGGTTTTATGCTTTTAAGTGACCCCTAGCAGTGCTCAGTGTGTGATGCTAAAGATTTGAACCAGGATCCAGTGATGACATGCCTCTGTACTATCTCTCTGGTCATGTTTTTGTTTTGCTTTTGCTTTTATGCTATTCCCAGTAGCTTTCAGAACTTACTCTGACTCTGTGTTCAGGGATCACTCCTGTCGAGGTTCAGAGAATCACACAGGGTGCTGAAAATTGAACCTAGGTTGCTGAATGCAAAATAAATGCCCTACTCATTATACTATGGCTATAGTTGCATCCAGTCATAAATACTTTACATTTCAAACCCCTGTCACCTACTAGCTGTGTGACTCTGAGAGATTCATTCCACATTTCTAATTTTTTCTCATCTGTAATATAAGATATCGGTACCTACTTCCTGGATATAAATACATATATATTTCATTATCTAATATATATAGAGAGAGATATAATATATATAAGATGGCTAGCCAGAGTCTGGCTCATCTCAAGAAGAATAAAATCACCAGTTTTAACCTATTTTTGTTGCATTTCTGAAAGTGCAAAAAAATGTCCTACAGCACACTCATGCATATACATACACCCACACACACCTAAACTTAATGGGTGAAAGAAATACGTTTTTCTGTTTCAAGCCCTGGTTTCTGAAACTCAACGGTGATGGTGGAGGTTAAGGGGGTGGGTGTGCAGGCCAGCTGAACATGACAATGGTAGAAGCCGGTGGTGGGGAGTCCCTTTTGTGAAGGCGTTTTGGACCTGCTCTAGCTGCTGCTATAGAGAATTAGATGGAATTCATTTTTATGATGAAGGAATTAATGGTTATGGAGAGAATCGGGTTCAGGTGGAAGACTTGAATCCAAAGAAGGGAATAAAACCTTGAAATTCAAATGAAAAATTATTATATAAGCATAAAGGAAACCTATTTTACACCTGTAAGACTAAATGTATAAATATGAACCAACTGCTCCCTCTGGGAAGCAGGGATTGTGCTCTTAATTCACCTAGACAAATACGCAGAGCCTATCCCGTCCACCTATCCATGTCAATGAAGTCCTGGGCCCACAGGGGGCTCCTGACTGCCCCCACTCCAGCTGGCCACCGCCTCTCACCAGCAGGCCCTTAAGGACAGAAAAGAGGTAAGTTCCTAAAGCCCTGACTCCCCAAATAAGATCTAAGACTCCCTCCCAGAACCACTGTTCCTGGTCCACACACTCCCGCACTATGGACAATCCCGGCAGGACATGAAATCCTGCCATCATCAGGTCATTCCAGCTTTATTAATTCGTTTACAGCCTGCCACAGGTTACTCTCTGCTCAGTGCTTACTGCAAAGAGGATGTCACTCATTTGACAAAAGAAACAGACAAAGGAAAGGGGAGCAAGAAGAGAGCTGAGCTTGGAGGCAAACAGGTCTGAGTTAAAATTTCATTCCAACCACCCAAGAGCTCTTTGACCTTGGACCAGCTTTTATTTGTCCTTGTCTCTCCCCCTGAGACTCAGGTGTCCCTTTGTAAAAAACAAAGAGGATGTCAGGCTGGAGCGATAGATAGTACAGGGTTTGTTGGGATTTGTTTTGCACACACTGACTCAGATTTTGTCCTCCACACCCTATATGGTCCCTTGAGCACCACTAGGAATAATTCCTGAGCACCAGGTTATTCCTGAGCCAGGAATAATGCCAGAGCACTACCAGGTGTGGCTCTTACACCACCACCACCCCCCAAAAAACACACCAATGATTGTGAATTCTACTACAGGGTAGCTTAGGGACTGAAGAGGCTATCTCTTAAATGCTGGACTGGGGTGAAGACATAAAAATAATGCAAGTAGTTCATATTGGAGCCCAAGGATAAAAAGAAACATGAGCATTCAACTTAGAGATTTTTGTTTTTTTCTGGTGAGATGGTTATTGTTCAAGGTTGCAATCCACAAACCATTAACCCAGCTGTGCTCAGGGATTATTCCTGGATTTACACTCTATGGGTCACTCCTGGTGATGCTTGAGGAACCATATGGGGTGCCAAGAATTGAACCCAGATTGGCCACTGCAAGGCAAATACCCCGTGATATGCAGCCTTCAGTTTAGCTCTTCATGGAGCTCTTTCTATTATTTTCTGAGCAGTGAGTTCAAGCCCGAGGACTGCAGAATAAATATAAAAGTTCCAGAAGCTAGCCAGAGAAACATGGAAATCAGGGCTCAGGTATGCCAATGTACCAGTATACCAGGTAACAGGCTAGGGGTTTCCCTTCCCTGAAACACCCAACTCCCATCTCTGACACTGTAGACAGTAAAGATGGGCCAGGTTGCAAGTTCTTTTAGGCATCTTCCCCACCCCACCTCTCTTATGAGCTTGTGGCATTAACTTTCCTTAGGAGCCCAGGGATAGAGAAACTCTTAGCAGGTACAGAAAGCACACCAAAGGTTCCATATCTCAAAATCACTGGCTCACAGATTCAAGCTCCAGTTTCCCAATCTTTTCCCAGGCCCAGCTACCCTGACAGTGCTAGAATAGTTCGTTCATTCAATCACTCACTCACTCACTCACTCATTTATTTATGCAAATAGTATTTTTTGAACATTCATGATGGTCATTAGATTACTATAATGGACACACTCTTGTAACTCCACACCCAGGAAGGGAAAGATTCCTCCACATTAAGGAGGTCTCCTATAGAGAAGGGGGTCTTCCCAAGAATAAAAGAAGAAGGAATAGGGAGGTTGGGGTAGAGGGGAAATCACAGGAATTCAATACCACCCCCTCATTTGACAACAAGTCCGTCAAAGGTGGGAACCAGGTAGTGTTTGATCTTTTTTGTCATCATTCCCATCCCACTTCTACCCCGACCCACCTCCCAAAATGGGGCATTTTTTTCCTTCGTGGAAAGGAAAGTATGCCTGTGCTTGTGGGCTTGCCTGGAACTAGTGCACAGTCTTGAGCTCTGGGCCAGGGGAGCCGCCACCCCTTTGATTTGTTTAATGAAAATGCTTTGCGGGTTCCATAGATGCTCACCATAGATAAGGTAATTGTTCAAGGGCGAAGTCCACAACCCATTAAAGCTGGACTCGTTGCAAATTGAACTTGGAGAAGTGATCTAAAGGGGCTGGAGAAAGCAGCCCAGCGCCAACTGACACTTGGTCTTTTGTTCAGACAGCGGGAAGATGGGGGGAGCCTTGCCTCTCAGGATTCTCCAAGGGTTCCAGGAAACAGAAATACTAGCTGCCTACACACCTCCACCTCCTCCTATCCATGGGCACATGCATGCCTATGTACACACAGACACACCCAGGCATACATAGTCTCTCAGCTTCATTGGTTTTTCCTCTACATGGGCCCCTACCCAGTCTCCTTCAACTATCACCCAGCCCCTTCAGTCCTCCAAAACCAGCTTGGAGGGACATTGTTCCTAGTCCCTCCTCTCCCGTTCCTGGGGAGGACATTTTGTCTTTCAAAAAAAGGGAAATCACATGGGCCAGAGAGATAGCACAGAGGTAAGGCATTTGCCTTACACACAGCTGATCCAGAATGGAGGTGGTTCGAATCCCAGCATCCCATACAATCCCCGTGGCTGCCAAGAGCGATTTTTGAGCACAGAGCCAGGAGTAACCCCTGAGCACCACCAGGTATGAGCCAAAACACACACGCGCGCGCGCGCGCACACACACACACACACACACACACACACACACACACACACACACACACACACACACGGGTTACTAGGCAGAGGAGGCTTTCTAGAGATATTCTCATTAAAGAAACAGTCCTCGAAGGCTTAGAAAACCATATGGGTGCCAGGGATTAAACCTAGATCTGCAGCATAGAAGGCAAGTGCCCTGCCCACTGTGATATATCTCTGGCCTCCCTGCTCCTTTTTAATTAGGTTTGGAAGTTAAGTTTGGGAACTTGAAAAAAGATTTCCATAAGCATCAGTGCCCTGGAAGTGGGTAGGCTAAGAGAAAGCTCAAGAGACTGAGAGCAGTACACGGTTACACATTTAGCCAGCACCACAGAGTGACCCCAATGTTTAATAGAAATAAAATAAAATAAGTCAGTGGTATCTCAGCCCTGAGCAAAGAGGTGGAGATGGGCAACAGATGTCAAAGAATCTGAGGGCAGCAGGACAGAAGTGAAGCAGGGGTGGAGAACCTAGAGATACCCCCATAGAGATAACCCCATGTGGCTCCAAAGAGTAGAGGGGTTATCCTGGGATCCACTGCCCAGGTGAGCCTTAGGGGTCCTCCCAGGGTTTTTTTCAGGAGATCAATGGAGGCCGGTATGTACCTCTAGAAACCATGGAAATGGAGGAGGAGGCAGAGGACCAGAGGCAGGGAATAAGAGTAAGAGAGGAACCCCTCAGGGACAGGAGATATCAGAAAAATAAGAGGGAAAGGAGGGAATGCAAACAGAAAGGAGAGAGAGATTGGCTGACAGAGACACAGAGAAAGCATGTATGAGAAAGAAACAGAGAAACAGACAGAATGCCTGGAAGAGAGAGAAAAGAGCAAGACAGAGAGACAGAGAGGGTGGGAGAGAGAAAGGAGGAGAGGAAAGCAGGGAAAGAGGCAGGGAGAGATGGAAAGATTAGAGTGAGGGGTTGGAGGTATTTTTCAGGCCAAGTCCAGCCCAACACACACAATGCTGGAACCAGGCAGCTAAAGCAGTGAATTGGGGGTTTTAGGAATTGATTAATGTCTGCTTGGGGAGTACATTTGGGCAAGCAGGTTAGCAAGAGGAGCTAAAAAGAGGGGAAGAATTTCTCTACACCCCCCACTGCTGCAGAGGCCCCATTTCCCAGGTGAACCCCCCCCCCCTTTCCGCTGCTGGATGTGAAATTGCCATTTCACCCCGCCACACTTCTTAATTGTTACAAAAATCATTTGTGAAATTGGTCTCCAACAGGCAAGAATGGCCATGCTCCTTTCAAGAGACACCCCCTCCTCCCACTCCACTGGCCCAGAAGGAGCCTATGGAATCCCCAAGCCCCAAAAGCCCACCTTGGGGCCTTTGATGCTGGGTTTTGGGGGGTGCCTGACCAGGGATCTCCCCACAACTGGACCAGCAGCTCACTCATTGCCCTCTGCAGGGCAGAATAGGACCATGGAGTTTAAGGGAGGCCCCCTGGAGGAATCCTGGGGCCCCAACCTATTTGCAGCAGCTGCTGGGCTTTGGGACCTTGAACTAAACCACCAGAGAAGTCGGTAAGGCTAGACCTTTCCCTTCTACCACAAGAATAAGTCCTTTTCAGCTGTCCAGGAAAACCCCCACTCAGGAACCTTCTGGAAACCTCTGCTGAAAGTGGATCCAATAGAAGCAGCCACTCAGACCTGGGCTTTTTTTGGGGGGGAGGGGGTCACACCCAGCTACACTCAGGGGTTACTTCTGGCTTTGTGTTCAGAAGATGCTCCTGGTAGGTCCCGGGGACCATATGGGATGCAGGGATTCGAACCACCTTCTGTCCTGTGTTGGCTGTGTGCAAGGCATTTGCCTTATCACTGTGCTCCCCAGACCTGGACTTTTTTTTTTTTTTTTAGCTTTTTGGATCACACCTGGCAATGTTCAGGGGCTACTCCTGGCTCTACGCTCAGAAATCACTCCCGACAGGCTCTGGGGACCATATGGGATGCTGGGATTTGAACCACAGTTCTTCTGCATTCTAAGCAAATGCCCTACCACTCTTCGGCCTCTCTCTAGACCTAAACTTTTATTTATTTATTTATTTATTTATTTTTGGTTTTTGGGCCACACCCGGCGGTGCTCAGGGGTTACTCCTCGCTGTCTGCTCAGAAATAGCTCCTGGCAGGCATGGGGGACCATATGGGACACCGGGATTCGAACCAACCACCTTTGGTCCTGGATCGGCTGCTTGCAAGGCGAACGCCGCTGTGCTATCTCTCCGGGCCCAGACCTAAACTTTTAAGCTCAGATTTGCTCAGAATGGTCCACAGATTCCACAGGCTTATACACTGCCGACCTTCCCTTGAACACCCTAATGGGGGGATGGGGGGGGTTCCCCCTCATGACTACAGAGAAGAGGGTATTCAAGCCTTCCCAGCAGGGGGAGATGAGTATGGAATGGGCACAGGACAGATTCCCTCCCCAGCTCTGTGACTGAATGTCTATTCTCTACCATCTGCATACATATGCATGGCTTTGCGTGCACGGAGGCCACTTCAGAAAGCCTTCCCAGGCCCTCCAGCAAGAAATGGCTAGAGCACCCCAGTCTAATTTCATCTTCCTCAGACACACACACACACACACACACACACAGTATGTATGTGACTTAAAACTTCCTCTCACAACCTCTTTTGATGGCCATAGCCATATGGGGTACACCTTCAAGGAAACCTTACCCCCCATAACTTCTGCAACTTGGCATCAATGATCTGGCCCGGATCCACTGCCAGGAATGCCCCCTTTCCACTGTAGAACAACATGGCCTACCCTCCTCAATTCTGGGGCCATAGGAAGGTTTAATGGCTTGGAGGGGGGGGCAACATTCCCAGAGTGCCTCCTCTTCAAGAACCTGAGGGGGCCTCAATGCTAGGCAATAGTGGAGAGAAAGGGGGCTCTATTTCACACTGAGAGGAGCAAAGGTCACAGGTGAGGAAGAGGGGAGGGGTAGGGGCACACTGAGGCCAGCTTGAGGAGAGCCCCCTAGGCCATGAGCAGGCTGACCCCAGCACTGAGAGGGGGTGGGCGGGGGGGCGGGCTGACAGGGTTGGGGGGAATTGGAGCTGGGGGTTTATTTTATTGTATTTGGCCTCCAGCTCTAGGCTGGAGACACTCTTTCCCCAGGGAGACAAAAGGCCTGCAGTCTTGGCGTCCTGCCCCGCTGGGAGGGCGTTTCGCCTCCAGAACTCAGGGGTCCCCAGGCAGGGTCTGGTGGTCACTCTGTCCTGCAGCAAAGAGCCAGGCTGCAGAATCTGTGATCACCTGCCCCTTCTGATCATGTAGGAGGAAAGCTTCCATCCTTAGGGACTTTGGGACAGGGCTGATGGGATCCCCTTGGGATTAAGATCTGGTATTCTGGGGCCAGAGGGATAGCATGGAGGCAGGGCGTTTGCCTTGCATGCTGAAGGGAGGTGGTTCAAATCCCGGCATCCCATATGGTCTCCCGAGCCTGCCAGGAGCGATTTCTGAGCTTAGAGCCAAGAGGAACCCCTGAGCACTGCTGGGTGTGTGGACTATCCCCTCCCCATCCATCCTGGTACTAAAGGTAGAAGACTTTTGGAAAGAGGGGTCTGGGTTGGGGCTTAGAGACCAACAGATAGGGAAGAGAGGACACAGGAAATAGGAGGGAATGGCAGGTCTCTAACCAGGGGCAGACCCTGCTTTAAAGCTCTGACATCTGTACTGGTGCCCTAGAGAAGCTGGAGGAGGCCAGATGAAGATGACACCAGCTGGGACATGATTTCCCTGAGAAAGTCATAAGCTCCTCACTTGAAGTTCCCATGGGCAGATATGTCAGGGTGAGAGGAGAGGCAGAGAAACAAAGAGAAAAATATGCAGAAAACTATACAAGAGATGTGTCTGACAATAGGTGCAGGGAAAAACTCACACTCTGGCCTAGGAAGCTGGGAAGAGGACGCCAGGGACTTCACAGGCACTGGAGGGCTGCATTCCCATAGAGCCCAATGGGGACTGAGGATGAGACCCATTCTTCAGAGGAAGACACTTGGACAAAGTTGGCCCCCTCTTCTTGTTCTGTTCCCCTTCCCCCCACCCCACCCCTAGCCTCTGCCCCCCTACATCTGCTTAAGCAGACAAGTCAAATTCTTCTCTCTCTCTCTCTCTCTCTCTCTCTCTCTCTCTCTCTCTCTCTCTCTCTCTCTCTCTCTCTCTCTCTCTCTCTCTCTCTCTCACACACACACACACACACACCACACAAACTTACAACGTTGTTGAACTCAGGATTAGAAAGGAGAAAAAAAAATATTTTTGTTGTTGGCGATTTCTTTTCCCTCTTGGTCCCGGGCTCCCTTCCGCCCTGGCCCTGTTCCCTTCTCATGAATAAAAGAAAAAGTCAGGACCTATCAGATCTCATAGGCTGCCTCCACATCTCCTCCTCCTCTTCCTCCTCCTCCTCCTCCTCCTCCTCCTCCCCCTCCTCTCAGCAGTGGAGCACTTTTCCACAACTTACCCAGCGGATCACTCACCCCCTCGCTCTCCCCGCTTCTCTTTCTCAACCCCATCATACCCCCCACCCCGTCGCTTCTCTTTGGCAGCCTCCAAAACGCACTTTCTTCCTCTCCAAATCCGAATCTGGGGTGGTGGTGGTGGTTGTGGTGGTGAAGGGGTGGGTTGTATGTATGTGTGTGTGTTGGGGGGGGGGGTGCCTGCCTGCGTGTCAAGGAGTAGATAGTGTAGTCAGAAGAGAAAACAGCGGGGAACAGCGGGGCACCGAGGGAGAGCGCGCCAGCGAGAGAGAGAGAGAGAGCGAGAGAAAGAGAGAGAGGGAGAGAGAGAGGGGGAGGGAATGAATAAATATATAAATAAATAAGCAAAAGAAATCCACTCGGCAGCTGGACGACTCGGGGCTCAGAAACTTTGGAGCTCGAGAGAGCCCGGCAGGAGGGTGTGCAATTGGAAGGGTAGTGGGGTCGGGGAGGCCCGCCTCTGTGCGCGCCTCTGTCTGCGCCTCGGTGGGACCCCAGCCCCGCACCTCCCTTCCCGGGTTTGCACAACTTGTGGCAGAGCCGGCGGGCGAGCGAGCGAAGCGAACTTGGGTTGAGCGTGTTTGTTTGTTTGTCTGAACTTCCCCGTCGCCACCTTCTCTCCTCCACTCACCAATACCAACCTCCAACCCACTCACCCCCCTGCCCAGCTCCGGGCCGCGTCGGACAGCAGGCGGGGTGGGGGGGGAGGTGGGGTAGGGGACGAAAGTGTGGAGGGGAGGAGGAAGAGGTTAAAAAAAAAAAGAAGAAGAAGAAGCAGAAGAAGCGGTGGGGGGAGGAAAAAAAAAGAAAGAGTTCGCAGCGGGGGTGCAGGGAGCCGACGCGAGCGCTCCGGGCCGAGTGCGGATCGGTCCCCAGGCGCGCGCGGCGCAGGCATGGCGGCGCTTCCAGGCACGGTCCCCAGGATGATGCGGCCGGCTCCGGGGCAGAACTACCCTCGCACAGGCTTCCCCCTGGAAGGTAAGCGTGCCCCGGGGAGTCTGGAACCCCAAGGTTCCCCGGAGCGGGTCTCCAAGGGGTGGCCGCGGCGCGCGTCTTTGGAAAGCTATCCGGGGTCCCCTTTGCGCGCAGGGCCAAGTGCGGACACCGCGACGCACCGCGCCGGGGAAGTTAGGGCGCATCGACCCTTGTCGGGTTGAGGTTTAGTTTTAGTTTTTTTTTTTTATTTTGGGGGGTCTGTTTTGTGCGGGTGCAGCTGTCCAGCTCGGGCATGCGACTTTGGCCCGTTGAGACATCCCGCACCCGAGAAATCGTTCCTTTCGGGTGCCAGTGAATTTCCATCCTTTCCTTGTTTTTGTTTGTTTGTTTGTTTGTTTGTTTTTACATACTTTTCTTTTTCTCCACCCGACCGCCTGCCTTCTTTCTCTAGCCTGTCAACTTTTCGAAGGCTCCTCCGGACTAACTACTCCGGTTCCTTTTTTTACAACCCGGGGCATGGTTCCTGCAAAAACCCCTTTTATTTCGAAGTGCCAAACCGCGGGCGAGGCTGACAAGAGCTAAACCAGGGAAGGCTAATATCGGGGTTCTCCTCCTCCAACGAGACCTCGCTCAGAAACTCACACTCTTCGGGTCTGCAAACGAATTCGAAATAGAAACGGTTTTTTTAATTTTCTCCCTTAAACTTTTTACTTGAGAGTTGGAGGCGCTTCCCAACTCTGGAAATCTCCCTGGAGAAGAACCTTCCAGACCTCGGGGGAGGCCCTAGTTATCCCGAAGAGAAGGGGAACGGTGTTAATTTTGTCATGGATCCTTCCTACCTCTCCAGTCACCCCCACGGCCGACTCCATTCCCGGTTGTGCAGAAAAGGCCGGAAAGCCGCCACCCCAAACTCTTGTCGTGCGTTTGGATTTTGTTTTCTTTGCAAACGTAGGGAAAGATCTTAGAACTGTCACCAGGGCTGTCACCCTGATGCTCTTGGGGATAGAAAGTCCAAGGTGTCATGCCATAGCCCTAGAGGTTTTTTTATTGTTTAAATATATATATATATATATATATATATATATATATATATATATATGATTTT